>NW_020173924.1:881070-928214 GCF_003031525.2 Neophocaena asiaeorientalis asiaeorientalis
CATATTCCTATCCTAGCCCTCAATACCCTGACTTCCAACAGTCTGACACAGTCCTAGGAGTTTATCAAAAATTAATTTAGACATTGTTTCTTCCCATAAATCTCCTTATCCCCTAACATCCATCAGATATCACTCTTCAGTGTTTGTATATAACTGTATTAATAACACACCTCTATCAGGGCACTTAAGATTCAATACCGTAATTCTCTCCTTACTTTCTTATCTCAATCTGGGGAAAGAGACAGGAAGTTATTCATTTTTATATCCCTAAATGTTAGTTTGCAGGGATGCTTACACTTTGACTTAAAAAATGAATACATATACTTTCAAGAAAGTCCTTGACATACATGGGTATAATTTGAATGTGCTGATTCAAAAGCTTTCTAGAAACAGGAAACAACAAAGTGTAGTTGAAAATGTAGGAAAACATGGTTTATAACAGGGGAGAGAAAGGAGTTCTGCTATGCTGGAATGTAGGCTTAATAAAAGAAAATAGATAAGAGATGAGTGAAAGGATTTATAAATGAAAACTTCGTTGAATTAGTTGAGTAAAAAGGGCCAGAAATTCAGGCTGTGATTAGAACAGGAGACTCTAGAAATTTGTGTGATTAAAATCAATTTCCCAATCAATAAGCAAGAGGAAGATAAAATTATGAGTGGGGTATTGATGTATTTAATGAAGGCTAGAGTCGGGAGATTTATGTGCATGGAGACTAATAGGAGAAATAATAACAGAATGTGAACAGATAAAGTAAGACTGGAAAATCAGGGAAGACAGATATAGGAGGGCTTGTAAAGGAGAAGCTGCCAAGATTTGGCAAGTATTATTTCAACCACTGATCCACTATTCATTCAATACTATATTTGTTCTAGGCACAATAATACTTACTATGAAAAATTTTAGGTAAATATAGATCCTGCTCTCAAGAAGTTTAAGTAATAATGGGAAAGAATTGTGAAGAAAAAGGAATTAGAGCTGGAACTTGATAGGAAGAATTTCAATAGATCATGTAGCTCATTCAAGGGAGAGGAAAATCCTATAACAGCTACCGAAGTTAGGAAAGTGGTATTGTGTTTAGAATGAAGAAACTTCTGCAGTTTGGCCTGATAATGAGTGATGGATAGACAAATAAAATGAGATGAGGCTTAAAAGAAAGATTAGAGTTATGAAGGAGGGAGATTTGAGTATCAGGTTGAAGACTTGTTAGGTATTAGAGTGGGTATCTCTTGTTTTGGGATCTCTTACCTGAGTTTATTTTATTTTATTCTTGTTTACATTTTCTTTTTTGTAAAGTGATGCTGAATTATCTTTTGAAAATATCCATTTTCACAAAGGGCCACTGTAACCCTCCATCCCAGGAATTTGAATGTTAATCAATGACACAAGGACAGTAAGTGGGAGGAGCTGAAGCACACCAATTGCAGTGTCATGGACAGATTATCCTCTCATTCCTGCAAACCTCCTTGTGCCCTGTCGGTTGCAGGGGCTGGTGGTTTAGCTTTCCCTTTTGGCCTCTAAATTATCACGAATCCTTTCAGTAAATTCCTTGTTTCCCTCAAGTAGGCTAGAGTTGATTTCTGTTACTTAAAAGCAATATACCTTTATTCAGAAACCAACAGAATTATATTATATGACATGTTCACATAGATGGTAAGAGTCTGAATAAAACAATATTTTGTTTCACATATGTAGTTTTCAAAGAAAGTATGAAAAATCAAAAGATCTGTCCTGTGAAAGAGTTTTTGTAGTATTGATGTTATTCCAAGACATCATTATGTAGAAAATTGTGCTACCTATTGAAAGAAATTATAAATCCATGTGCAAAGTAACTGTAACTTAGAAAGGGCTCTTGAAAAGAGTAAGTTTACCATGCCATTGTACCCAGTCCATAAAATCAACAATTTATATTGAGAAAGCCAGGATTAGGTTATCCTTGGAGAGCTTGAAGAAAATATTTTCAATTACTTGAAAATGTGTAGCTGGCAAAAAAATGTATTCACCTTCAGGTAGTTTTGTGTAAAAGAATAAAAGGTTAAGATTAAACTAAAAGCAGGACTCAGGATAAAAGCAATATAAGGCAAGAAATTTATTTTCATAAATTAAAATGTTATATGATTTATATGTCAGCTATCCATTAACACTCTTGCTAACATTAAACTACAACACCTACTGCTACTAATAATAGTTGAAAAGTATCTAGAGCTATGTGGCAGAGTCTATTCTGAACACTATTTGAACTATCTCATTTAAGTTTAAGAAGACTGCTATGGGACAGGCTCTATAGTTCTTATGATTCAGATCACATAGGAACAGATAACACAACCCACATTCGCTTAAGCAAATAGGACATTTATTGGCTCACATATATAGAATTTTCTGGAAGAGGTTTGTCTTAAAAGGCAGATTCATGGGCTTAAAAGCTATAAACAAAATTTATAGATTCAGTCTCTCACTTTGAATCTTTCCTATCTTATTAGTTGTCACTGTCTAACCCTTCATGATCATAGGATGGTTATGGAAGTCCAACTGGCCACTCTATCATCTTGAAGTCCAAAGAAAAGAGAAATTTCTTATCCTTCAACATGTTAATATCTTGGCTTGATTATCATTGTCTAAACTGAATCGTACTCATTCCTGACACAATCAGGAAGATATATGTTGACTGACTTGTGCACTATTTGTAACAAAAAAAATTGTGTGTATAGTAATAATAAAGATCATAATTGTAATAATAGAAATGAACACTTATAGTATTTACTTTCAGAATCCTAAGAACTTGGAATAGATTATAGACCTTCACAATACCATAATACATAATGCACTACTACTATTCCACATTATATTGAAGAGAAAACTGAGGCACAGAGACATTAATTTACTTGACAAGGGACTTCTCTGGTGGTCCAGTGGTTAAGAATTGGTCTTGCAATGCAGGTGAGGCCTGTTTGATCGCTGGTTGGGGAATTAAGATCCCACATGCCACGGAGCAACTAAGCCCGCATGCTGCAACTACTGAGCCCATGTGCCACAACTAAAGAGAAGCCCAAGCACAGCAATGAAGAGTCCACACACTGCAACGAAATATCTCACATGCTGCAACTAAGACCCAACGCAGCAAATACATAAATATTTTTACAAATTTACTTAATATTCAGACAGATGTCAAGTAGAAGATCTGGGGTTTGATTAGAAATTGTCAGCCTCGATCATATGGTAGCTCTATTTTTAGTTCTTTAAGGAACTTTCCTACTGTTCTCCACAATGGTTGCACCAATTTACATTCCCACTAACAATATAGAAGGGTTCCCTTTCTACACACCTTCTCCAGCATTTATTATTTGTAGACTTTTTGATGATGACCATTCTGCTGGTGTGAAGTGATACCTCACTGTTTTGATTTGCATTTCTCTAATAATTAGCGATGTTGACCATCTTTTCATGTGCCTGTTGGCCATCTGCATGTCTTCTTTGGAAAAATGTCTACTTAGGTCTTCTGCCCATTTTTTGATTGGGTTGATTGTTTTTCTGTTATTGAATCATATGAGCTGTTTGTGTATTTTGGAAATTAAGCCCTTGTCAGTCTCATTGTTTGCAAATATTTTCTCCAGTCTGTAGGTTGTCTTTTCGTTTTATTCATGGTTTCCTTTGCTGCGCAAAAGCTTACAAGTTTGATTAGGTCCCACTTGTTTATTTTTGCTTTTATTTCTTTTGCCTTGGGAGACTAAGAAAATATTGCCAAGATTTATATCAGAGAATGTTCTGCCTGTGTTCTCTTCTAGGAGTTTTATGGCATCATGTCTTATATTTAGGCCTTTAAACTATTTTGAGTTTATTTTTAGAACTACCATATGATCCAGAAATCCCACTCCTGGGCATATATCTGGAAAAGATGAAAACTCTAATTAGAAAAGATACATGTACCCCAGTGTTCACAGCAGCACTATTTACAACCGCCAAGACATGGAAGCAACCTAAGTGTCCATCAACAGACGAATGGATAGAGAACATGTGGCGTATACATATATATATACAATGGAATGTTACTCAGACATAAAAAGAATGAAGTATTGCTATTTGCAGTAACATGTATGGACCTAGAGACTATCATGCTAAGTGAAGTAAGTCAGACAGAGAAAGACAAATATTGTATGATATCACCTATATGTGGAATCTGAAAAAATAATACAAATGAATCTATTTACAAAACAGACACAGACTCAGAGACATAGAAAACAAACTTATGGCTATCAAAGGGGAAAAGGAGGTGGTGAAGGGATAAATTAGGAGTATGGGATTAACAGACACATACTACCATATATAAAATAGATAAACAACAAGGATTTACTGTATAACACAGGGAACAATATGTAATGCCTTGTAATAAACTACAAAGGAAAATTATCTAAAAAATAATATATATGTAACTGAGTCACTTTGCTATACACTTGAAAGTAACACAATATTGTAAATCAACTATACTTCAATAAAAAGTTGTCAGGCTCTAAAGCCTACAAAGTAACCATTATACAATTGACCCTTGAACAATGTGGGGTTAAGGGTGCTGACCCTCCACATAGTTAAAATCCACATATAACTGATGGTCCTCCGTATGTGTTGCTTCTCCATATCCTCAATTCCTCATCCATGGTTTCAACTAACCCGTATCATGTAGTACTAAATACTGTAGTATACAGTACTCAAAAAATCTTCTAATAAGTGGACTAGTGCAGTTCAAATCTGTGTTGCTCAAGGGTCAATTGTACTGCACAGTCATTCATTGTATTGTACATTCATATCCTCTGAGTGGAGGATAACAAGGACATTCCCTTGCTAATCACATGTGATGAAAGTAGTCATAATAGAAAATGTGAGGTGACATATTCCAGAAGATAAGAAAACTGAGGCACAAAGAAATTAAATAACTACTCTGAAGTAATTAACCAATGAATAGTTGAGCTAAAATTCAAACTAGATCTATCTGATGGCAAAGTTGGAAGCCCCAATTACTGAAATATGTAAATGCATGTTATGACTGTTATTGAATATATTTGTATATAGCTAAGGTAACCAGAAATTTGGAGTTCATTACCTTGATGAATGCTCATTTCTCCCCTTAATCATGTTCCCTAATAGTCTATGAACTATTATAAGTCTCTCAACCCAGGGATAAGAGAGGGACAGTGCTGCCTGGAACAAAACAGCCATTGGCTAGATTTAAGTTTCAGTGGGTACTTTTATTTTGGTTTTGCTTCTTTTTAAACGTACACTAAGGCAATAATCTTGAAATATGGACCTTGCTAAAAAAGTTTTGAAGTTTTATGTTCCATCAGCTTCCATTCACATATCAAGAGCCAATCCTTGCAGAATAAATCATCAATTTTGTCCCATAACTTTGAAGGGATATTATGAATACTGACAATAACTCCCAACACCATTCATGCTGACTCAGAAGGAGAAGTTACATATGATCTAGAGAAACCCATGCCACAGGGAAAGAGGTAACGGTAAGCCCAATACTGTCAATACAAAGACTCTACTACAAACTAATTAGATTCAATCTTTTAGTAGTAGTAATAAGTAATGTAGTAATGAGTCCTACACATCCATATTTTTCAAACAGTCATTGTTTTTTTTTTTTTTTAATGTTAAGTCAGTGTTGAAAAACACTGCTCTAGAAAAAAAAAAAAAAGATACTGCATAACAAATTACCACTGCATGTAGGCAATAGCATTACTGGGCTATTGGGAAGTTGCCAGGGAGAGAGTCCAAGGAAGCTCTTCTAACTTTCTAGCCTAAACCCAGTCTACAAGGATCCAGAAGTCCCTGTGTGTTCTAGTTAGGTGCTGGGAGGGCTAAAGAATAAGTCAAGAGTGGCGGATAAAAGACCCCTGACTATGGGGGTTTTATAAATAAGAAAAATGACTAGAACCATAGATAGAAACCAGCAAGAGGTGTGGAAAAATCACTCTGAAAAGCCAGAAAAGACAAGTATTCTTCCAAGGTCACCAGCCCAGGCCCAAGAGCAGAGGAGCCACTCTGCAACAAATATCCAGAACATCATATGCATCTTGAGATCCAACACAATCTTGAAAGGAACAGAGGGTCGTGAAAGTTAAGAATTTGAGCATTTACATATATGAGAATTTGTTTAAGCTTAAATAATAGTACTTTAAATTAATACATTATTTTTTTTCTCTTTTACATATGAGGTGAATGTGAAGATTGAAGGCAGTGTGCAAGGCTTGAAATATCACTTTATTTCCTGTGCACATTTAAATGTTAGTGTGCTCATATTTTGTCCTATTTATAATAATTTTAGAGGTTCTTTTTTATTCTCCCTGGATTTTTCACCTTTTCTTCTCCATTGAAGCAGTTAGTGATTTCTATGCTTCCTTGCCTATGGATAGGTTTGCAACTAGAAAGAAAGCAAATTTGCAGATAAACCATCCTTTTCTCCACTATTATTGCCAGAAGTCTAAGCCCACTGAGGGAATTTTACAAAGTGCCTCTGAGAAAACAATAAAGAGAGAGAAACACCTTTGAACGAAACATCAAGAGGGAATTTACCTAATAGATGGAGAGGAGCCCAATCTCCAGACTGGGGAAAGAGTATGCAGGGACTGTGAGCACAGAAGGAAGGGAGAGGTTAAGTTTTGGAGATACTCAGCATCACAGTGAAGAGGGGCCAAAAACACCCAAATGGAGTCAGTGAATGGTGCTTATAAAGAAACTGAGCCATAGCAACATGTGCTTACAAGTGCTAAGATTCTTATGTGCACAGCTGACAGGGAAATAGCATAAAGTTTCTTTCTAGATCTAGTGAAAGTCCCATAAGCAACCAAGGCAGTATTTCCTTCCAGTCTGGTGGGATCAAAAGCCCAGTTAAAATGAGGTCAATTTAAAGAAAATAAAGTCCCATTTATTATATAACTAGGTACTATTCATACCTACTACACAAAATATAACTTTAAATTGATGGACTAATTATCTTAGTGAATAAAAATTCACTAAGATCTTCAATAACCATTGATTGTTTAAAATGTTAAATACATAATAAAATGTATTCTTGAGCAAAATTTTGAGAGATGAATGAGACACTTGTAGAGAAAGATGAGCACGTTCAAATTTGCTTGGTAATGGGCTGCTATCATGGATTTCATCAGAAAAGAGTAAATGTACACTGCTGGTATATCCACATAAACATATTACCCCTAATATATCCACATCTAGAATTCAAATCATTAACAGAATACTAAGCTCCAATTAAAAAAAAATTTTGAGGAAATATACAGACTCCTACAAAGTACTAGTTTGTGCATTTTAGAAAAATGGTTGAAATACTTTTTTCTGGCAAAAAAGTATTAAAATTTAATTGCCTGGGAAATCTAATTAGTAATGACATTCTACGGACATTCCATTTCTCCAACTTTACAGTTACTTCGGATTTTACAACACACTTATCATTTATCTGATAGAAAATAACATCTCATATTTGTCTTCAAATGTTGAAATCTGACATATTTAATTGCCTAGTCAATTTTGGATTTGATTAACACTTGTTTTAAAGATAATTATTCAGAGGTTCATTTTTTAGTTTAATCTTGCTCAGTGCTATCTAAAGATGCTACGCTGTTCAGAGGAGTATATCATTACTCAGAAAGGAAGTGATTTATTGAGTAATTAAGGCAAACTAAATCTATACCAACTCAATGCAAATTATAAGTGAATGCCAACTTGGTCTGAGCTCTGCAATCTTTTTCAAATGTAAAAGACTATTTATTTTTTTGCTATTAGTACTTCTAATACCATTAGATTTTAGTGGATATTTTCTTTAGTTTTAATTTTACATTTGTATTCTAAGAAAAAGTAAGATACTAAAAATGAATGTGGGTATTTTCACTGAAATTAGGCATAGTACCAGAAGAAAGCTTGGATGATTTTAAAAATATGAATAAAATAATGATTTAAAATTATACATACACTCATTTACTTTCAGTTAACAAACATTTCTGAGTACACATTTATGTACCTGTCAATGTTTGCTCTAAATATATAATAAATTTGTGTTGATATAACATAAAAACTGTCATAATTTTATTAATTCCTGTTCTCTACTCATTAACTTGTTAATAATGTAAATAATTCACTTCCCCCACCATAATTTTCAGCTTAGTTGCTGTCAATTATTTTTTATAGATTAAGCTGAATTGAAAACTAAAACATGAAAATTGGCAAATGTTGCAGAGTTGGAAAACTTCCACATATAACTAAAATTTTAAAATGTGAAAAAAAATTAAATGAATAGACAAGTAAGAGATGCACAAATGTTTGGGTTTATATTTCCATATAAATACAACACCCTAAATTCAAACAAATATTAAAGAATGTATATACATTTATATAGATAAATAACTATGGAAATTATGCCATTACTTTGGCATCATAAAAATGATAAAGTGAAAAATTTGCAACAGTAATGTCACTATTTATTTGGATATTTAGGGTTATAATAGAATTTTGTGCAAATAAAATAACATATTACTGTTTTAAAAATATGTAAACCACTTAAATTTTAAAAATCTGTGTTTCCTTTATAATTAGAGAATTATTTTCTAATAGAAACTTCACATTGATTATTTTCTAATTATGATTTGTTCATTACGGTTCTCACTTAATGATAGGAACAATAATGAATTTGTCCTGTGCTGTAACTAAGAAAAGATGGAGGAGAAATAGACTGTTTGCCATTGAACATTTAAACTTCTGCTAGACCTAAATTTGTGAAATTCTGATACAGTACTTCTCAATGACATTCCAGTGTCTTCTCCACAAAAGTAACCCAACTTATATCTACAATATCACGTACAGTATAACAAAACTTCTTTCATCTAATCCTTAGCATTATAGTAGCCCATACAACTGACATTTGATTTTTAAAATTCAACTTAAATTTTCTAATTTGTGGACCCAAGCTTAAATATAGCAGGGAGTCAATGGATTTAGGAACTGAGGATGTGAGAGACAGAGAGGGACAGAGGGAGTTGGGGAGGAGGGAAGAAAGAGACTGGATACAGCTGAGTTGTCCCTGATTATTTTAAGTTATTGCTTGATATAAGCCAGCTTCTATCTCTCCACTGCCCAACAAGCCTTTCCCAGGAATTCCTACATTTGTTTTGAAAAATTTGATGCCTGCTTCTTCTAAATACTTGGGCTATATAGAATGGCACAGGTATCCCTGGCTTACATTTAAACCCCAGTCTCTTGGAGATCTTTACATGAAGCCTCCAAAACTCTTCAAAATCAGGTTTTAAAGCAGAATCATATAATGCCATATGGGAAATTATAAACAGAATCATGCCAGACCTTGTGATTTTTAAGAGCATCAAAAGAGATTTTTGGGACTTCCCTGGTGTCACAGTGGTTAAGAATCCGCCTGCCAATGTAGGGGACACAGATTCATTCCCTGGTCTGGGAAGATTCCACATGCCGCAGAGCAACTAAGCTCGTGGGCCACAACTACTGAGCCTGCGCGCTAGAGCCCGTGAGCCACAACTCGCCTAGAGTTGCCTGCACGCCTAGAGCCGGGGCTCCACAACAAGAGAAGCCACCACGATGAGAAAGCTGCGCACCGCAATGAAGAGTAGCCCCCACTCACCGCAACTAGAGAAAGCCCGCGTGCAGCAATGAAGACCCAACGTAGCCAAAAATAAATAAATTAATTAAATAAATTCATTTAAAAAAAAGAAAAAAACAGATTTTCATGTGAACTTTAAAAAAAACTTACAGGCTGGCTCAAAAAGTATTTGCTGACCCTGAGCATGGGGAAAAAAAAGAAGTAAATGTGCAAGTTTGCAAGCTGAATTTTTTGGTCATGAGTACAACTTTTTTTTTTGCTGTACGCGGGCCTCTCACTGTTGCAGCCTCTCCCGTTGCAGAGCACAGGCTCAGCAGCCATGGCTCACGGGCCCAGCCGCTCCACAGCATGTGGGATCTTCCCGGACCGGGGCACAAACCCGTGTCCCCTGCATCGGCAGGCGGACTCTTAACCACTGCGCCACCAGGGAAGCCCAAGTACAACCATTTTTATGTAGGAAAAGTGTGTTTGGTACCTAACCTGACCTTTAAGATCTGCAATTTTCATTTTCTCCATCCCTGCAGTCTAATACTTGCTGTGCTATCAACCACACTAAATTACAGCTGTATATGCTAGTAAACTCTGTCACCCTGTGCTTTCATTATCTTCTTTCCTCCTTTCCCTTCCTTTTCTGCATTAATGCTTACTGAGAACATACTAATTGCCAGACTTAGCGGTCATGGTAGAGTGAGAAATAAATAAGGAACACATCCTCACAGTGGTTGCAGAAGCAGGATTCGTGGCCTAACCATGAAGAATGTGGAAAGGAAATCAAGAGGTGTTATGCTTCTGGGAAGCAAAAGAGACTTCTCTTTTTGACTAATAAAGTGAGTGAAAACCCCGATCCTGAATCAGTATCATTGCCTGATTTCCCTCTTCTTGTACAAGGTGAATAAAGTATAGCTTGAGAAAAACCACACCTATTGAAACTGGTGCTTCCCTTTCTCCATCATTCATCTCATCTCTGCTTTATCTCCTCTCTTCTATATGTTTTGTCCCCTCTTATCTATTGGCTTCTCCCCACAGGCCCTGAGTATTCCCAAGTGCCTCCATAATGAAAAAAATAAAAAAATAAAATAAAAAGCTGCCCTATAATACTGCAATCCCAACAACTATTATATAATCTTTTATTTCTATTTTTCTCACAAATTTTCTTACTGTTTCTACTTCCTTACAATCCATTTAATTCTCATTTCACTACCTCTGGCTTCTATATTCATCATAATAATTATGTCTACACATATGAAAGTCAACAACTGCCAAATGCAACAGATACTCTTTTCAATTGAGCTTATTAAATATTCCAGAATCACTGGCTACGTTTTTTTAAAATGTATTTTTCATTCACCCATTGCAGCCATGGAGTCTGCAGGCTCTTATCACTTCCTGGTCTACCTGCTTTTCTCTGAATATTTATCTTTAATTACACAGTATGTAAATATATCCTCTAACTCTCTTCTAATTCTTTAGAAAATTTAAACTGTTCTCTTGATTTCGATTAATGAAAATAAGCCTATAACATACTGTCCAATGACATAAAGCACTTCATTGGCAAAATGTTCAAGTTTGAGATCCTTGATCCTTGTGTAACCTCTCATCCTCTGATGCTCTTCATTGTAGTTACTGATACCAAGTCACTGAAGCTGGCATCTTGGGGAATCAAGATGCTTCAATCTGTTGAAATCTTTATTCAATCTTACAAGCTATTGAGTGCTAAAGTCACATATATTTATCTCTTGCACAGTCTTGAATAGATTTCTTCATTTTATTACCATGGCATTTATTTATATTCTCTTTATCATCTAAATGTGTGCATAACTTACCCATAACTATAATTATATCTCCAGTTGCTGCCAAGGTATAAATCACATCATATCTACCTTAGTCTGTTTGGACTGCTATAAAAAAAAATATCAGGGACTGTGTGACTTACAAACAACAGAAATTTATTTTTCAAGGTTCTTGAGGCTGGAAGTCCGAGATCAGGGTGCCAGCATGGTCAGGTGAGAACCCTCTTTAGGATATCAGATTTTTTCTTATATCTTCACATGAAAGAAGGGGTGAGGGATCTCTGTGGGGTCTCTTCTATAAGAACACTAGTTCCATTCATGAGGGTTCCACTCTCATGACCTAAGCACCTACCAAAGGCCCCACCTACTAATGCCAACACACTGGGAATTAAAGTTTCAACACATGAATTTTGAGGGGATATAAACATTTAGACCATAACAATATCCTTTCTCTATATAATAACAACTTAGTGGCTTCCTCTGTCAGAATAACTGACTAGATCCTTTCCATGACACTTAAAACCATCACAGATTACATGCCCATGAAGCCAGCCCTGCTAACATGTTATTATGAAACACAAAACTGCTTTCATTAACCATAATTCATACATTATTTAATCTTTTAATTTTTATTCATACTTCTGATTGTATTCCATCCTCTCGTTAGTTTCCATTATTTTCTCTGCCAGGAATTTTCTTCCCACCTCCTTTGATGAGCATACTTTCTAGGTAATGTTCTACATTAAAATCTGGCTAGGTAGGGGCTTCCCTGGTGGCGCAGTGGTTGAGAATCTGCCTGCTAATGCAGGGGACATGGGTTTGAGCCCTGGTCTGGGAGGATCCCACATGCCGCGGAGCGACTAGGCCCGTGAGCCACAACTACTGAGCCTGAGCGTCTGGAGCCTGTGCTCCACAACAAGAGAGGCCGCAATAGTGAGAGGCCCGCGCACCATGATGAAGAGTGGCCCCCGCTTGCCACAACTAGAGAAAGCCCTCACACAGAAACGAAGACCCAACACAGCAAAAATTAATTAATTAATTAATAAACTCCTACCCCCAACATCTTAAAAAAAAAAAAAAAATCTGGCTAGGTGTCATTGCCTGAGAAGCTATCCCATGCTCCTACCCTCCCCACTGCCAGACAAACTAAATAAACCTAGATATTCCCCAGGATTAATTAAGAGCATTTCTTTTATAATTCCCTTGTAAATTTTATAATTTCATGAGAGTATTTCGTAGTATACTCTGAACTCCTTTGAGTGCAGTGATTTAATATTATTTATCTTTCTGTTCTTTCCTGCACAGAAGTTGTTTAATATAAGCAGGGCTCCTAAATCTAAACAATGTGTATAGAAAATCAGGCACAATTTGTTTTGCTTTCCTTCAGAGAAAGTGAAAAAATGAATGAAGTATACCATTGTAATAAATGCTGAGTGGTGGAAGCTTAAAATACTGTCTATTCATTGGCATTTAAAAAATGTATACCTTATTTTGGTATCAGTTGGTCATTACGTTATCAATTGATTATGGATGTAAAGTCTTGAAGAATTAAATAGAATATTCTGTAAAAGTCAAGTTATTTTATTAACTTAAATATAACAATGTTTTATTTTTTAGGGTATATGAACCAAGTAATCTAAGTGTTGCTAAAGCTTAGCAACACTTGTTTTTAAAATAAGTTTCATTCAGAAGTAGCGCAAGGTATTAAACCAGAGTCATTTTATAGGAGAGACCTTTGCTTACATAATTCAATTTGCCTAGCAGAATTTGTAAACCTATTCAAAGAACCAGTGACTGGAAGAGCATCAATTTGGCAGAGGAGTAAGACCTCAGACTTCCCAAAAGGCAAGAAACTACTCACGTACCTGGGTAGGGCAAAAGAAAAAAGAAAAAGCAGAGACAAAACAATAGGGACAGGACCTGTACCTCTGGGAGGGAGCTGTGAAGGAGGAAAAGTTTCCACACACTTGGAAGCCCTTTCACTGGTGGAAACAAGGGTTGGCAGGGGGGGTAGCTTTGGAGCCACAGAGAAAGCACAGCAACAGGGGTACAGAGGGCAAAGCGGAGACATTCCCACACAGGGGATCAGTGCTGATAAGCACTCACCAGCCTGAGAGGCTTGTCTGCTCACCCGCTGAGGAGGGTGGGGGCTGGGAGCTGAGGCTCTGGCTTCAGAGGTCAGATCCCAGGGAGAGAGCTGAGGTTGGCTGCGTGAACACAGCCTGAAGGGGGCTAGTGCACCGCAGCTAGCCGGGAGGGAGTCTGGGAAAAAGTCTGGACCTGCCTAAGAGGCAAGAGACCACTGTTTCGGGGTACGTGAGGAGAGGGGATTCAGAGCACTTCCTAAATGAGCTCCAGGGACAGGCGTGAGCCACAGCTATCAGCACAGACACCAGAGACAGGCATGAAACACTAAGGCTGCTACTGCAGCCACCAAGAAGCCTGTGTGCAAGCACAGGTCACTATCCATACCTCCCCTCACAGAAGCCTGTGCAGCCCGCCACTGCCAGGGTCCTGTGATCCAGGGACCTCTTCCCCAGGAGAACACACGGCACACCTCAGGCTGTTGCAATGTCACGCTGGCCTCTGCCGCTGCAGGCTCGCCCCGCATTCTGTAACCCTGTCTCACCCCGGCATGAGTGAGCCAGAGCCCCATAATCAGTCTCTCCTTTAACCCGCTCCTGTCTGGGTGAAGAAAGATGCCAGAGGGCAACCTACATGCAGAGTCGGGGCCAAATCCAAAGCTGAACCCCAGAATATGTGTGAACAAAGAAGAGAAAGGGAAATTTCACCGTGCAGCCTCAGGAGGAGTGGACTAAATCTCCACAGACAATTTGAAGTACCCTGAGTCTGTGGAATACCTGAACAGACAATGAATCATCCCATTGGGAAAGGAAATAGTCAATCAAGTCCAGGAAACACAGAGTATCCCATACAGGATAAATCCAAGGAGAAACACGCCAAGACACATAGTAATCAAACTATCAAAAATTAAATACAAAGAAAAAATATTAAAAGCAGCAAGGGAAAAGCAACAAATAACATACAAGGGAATCCCCATAAGGGTAACAGCTGATCTTTCAGCAGAAACTCTGCAAACCACAAGGGAGTGGCAGGACATTTCTAAAGTAAGGAAAGGGAAAAACGTACAACCAAGATGACTCTACCCAGTGAGGAGGATCTCATTAAGATTCAACAGAGAAATTAAAACCTTTACACAAAAGCAAAAGCTAAGAGAATTCAGGACCACCAAACCAGATTTACAACAAATGTTAAAGGAATTTCTCTAGGCAGGAAACACAAGAGAAGGAAAAGACCTACAATAACAAACCCAAAACAATTAAAAAAATGGTAATAGGAACATATATATAGATATTTACCTTAAGTGTAAATGGATTAAATGCTCCAACCAAAAGACATAGATTGGCTGAATGGATATAAAAACAAGACCCGTACATATGCTGTCTACAAGAGACCCACTTCAGACCTAGAGACACGTACAGACTGAAAGTGAGAGGATGGAAAAAAAAAATTCTATGCAGATGTAAATCAAAAGAAAGCTGGAGTACCAATTCTCATATCAGACAAAACAGACTAAAAAAAAGAAGATTACAAGAGACAAAGAAGAAAACTACATAATGGTCAAGGGATCAATCCAAGAAGAAGATATAACAATTGTAAATATTTATGCACCCAACATAGGAGCACCTCAATACATAAGGCAAATGCTAACAGCCATAAAAGGAGAAATCGACAGTAACACAATCATAGTAGGGGACTTTAACACCCCATTTTCAACAATGGATAGATCATCCAAAATGAAAATAAATAAGGAAACACAAGTTTTAAATGACACATTAAATAAGATGGATTTAATTGACAATTATAGGACATTCCATCTAAAAACAACAGAATACACATTCTTCTCAAATGCTCATGGAGCATTCTCCAGGATAGATCATATCTTGGGTCACAAATCAAGCCTTAGTGAATTTAGGAAAATTGAAATCATATGAAGTATCTTTTCTGACCAGAACACTATGAGACTTGATATCAATTACAGGAAAAAAACTGTAAAAACTACAAACACATGGAGGCTAAACAAAATGCTACTAAATAACCAAGAGATCACTGAAGAAATCAAAGAGGAAATAAAAAAATACTTAGAAACAAATGACAATGAAAACATGACGACCCTAAACTTATGGGATGCAGCAAAAGCAGTTCTAAGAGGGATGTTTATAGGAATACAATCCTACCTTAAGAAACAAGAAACATCTCAAATAAACAACCTAACCTACACCTAAACCAATTAAAGAACAAAAACACCCCAAAGTTAGCAGAAGGAAAAATCATAAAAATCAGATCAGAAATAAATGAAAAAGAAGTGAAGGAAATGACACAAAGGTCAATAAAACTAAAAGCTGATTCTTTGAGAAGATAAATAAATTGATAAACCATTAGCCAGACTAATCAAGAAAAAAAGGGAAAAGACTCCAATCAACAGAATTAGAAATGAAAAAGGAGAAGTAACAACTGACACTGCAGAAATACAAACAATCATGAGAGATTACTACAGGCAACTGTATGCCAATAAAATGGACAACCTGGAAGAAATGGACAAATTCTTAGAAAAACACAACCTTCCGAGACTGAATCAGGAAGAAATAGAAAATATAAACAGACCAATCATAAGCACTGAAATTGAAACTGTGATTAAAAATCTTCCAACAAACAAAAGCCCAGAACCAGTTGGCTTCACAGGCGAATTCTATCAAACATTTAGAGAAGAGCTAACACCTATCCTTCTCAAACTCATCCAAAATACAGCAGAGGAAGGAAAACTCCCAAATTCATTCTACGAGGTCACCATCACCCTGATATCAAATCCAGACAAATATGTGACAAGAAGAGAAAACTAAAGGCCAATATCACTGATGAACATAGATGCAAAAATCCTCAACAAAATCCTAGCAAACAGAAACCCACAGCACATTAAAAGGATCATACACCATGATCAAGTGGGGTTTATCCCAGGAATGCAAGGATTTTTCAATATATGCAAAACAATCAATGTGATACACCATATTAACCAACTGAAGGATAAAAACCATAAGATTATCTCAATAGATACAGAAAAAGCTTGTGACAATATTCAACACCCATTTATGATAAAACCCCTCCAGAAAGTGGGCATAGAGGGAACTTACCTCAACCTAATAAAGGCCATATATGACACACCCATAGCCAACATCATTCTCAATGGTGAAAAACTGAAACCATTTCCACTAAGATCAGGTACAAGACTAAGGTGGCCACTCTCACAACTATTATTAAACACGGTTTCATAATTTTAGCTACAGCAAACAGAGAAGAAAAGAAATAAAAGGAATCCAAATCAGAAAACAAGAAGTAAAACTGTCACTGTTTGCAGATGACATTATACACAGAGAATCCTAAAGATGTTACCAGAAAACTACTGGAGCTAATCAATGAATTTGGTAAAGTAGCAGGATACAAAATTAATGCACAGAAATCTCTTGCATTCCTATACACTTATGATGAAATATCTGAAAGAGAAATTAAAGAAACACTCCCATTTACCACTGCAACAAAAAGAATAAAATACCGAGGAATAAACCTACCTAAGGAGACAAAAGACCTGTATGCAGAAATCTATAAGACACTGATGAAAGTTATTAAATGTCATGTTAATATCAAACTGGTCCCTTCTTTTCTACCGTTCACTAACTTTTATTTGTTTTCCTGATCTCTTTTCCTCTTTTCACTCTTAGGCATTGCCAGCTACACATAGGGACTTGTCATCTTGGAATCCACGTGGCACCAGGTCAATAAGTCATTCTCTAAAATATTATGATTGACAATCATGATTGATACCTATGTAAAATCTATAATTAGTCTCATTCTTGCAAGATGACTCCCCACCATATATTTAGAATTATTGGAATATTAGTGTATTGGTACGTATTTTATAAACTTTATATTTTCCATCCTTTTGTCAGTACCTGAGTAAGCAGGTTTAGATTTACTTCTCCGGCATGATTATGTTTGATTCATTATATTCAAAATGTGATTACTGAACGCATATTGTGCTAGATACTTTGGATACAAAGGTAAACTTTTTAAAACTGTAAAAAAATATAAAATTAAAAAATTTTTAATAAGTTAATTAAAGATGAATTAAATATTCTCTTGCCCATGAGGTATTCTAATAATGGTTTTTAAAACTTTAAAAAATTCTATCCATATTATTAAGCCCACAGAGTTCTTGTCTGAAGAAAATCATTAATTCATTCACTAATTCTTTCAAGCACCCTACGTCCTTAGTGATATTCCATAATATATAAATATACCCAAAATAAGAATATGTTATTCTAGCTCTTAAATACCTATTTTTAAATTTATAATTTTTGCCTACCTTATCTTATCCTTTTCAGGTAATTCTCATGGTGCTAACATTATAATTGAAATGAAACTTGACATGAATGACAAACAAAAAATGCTACCTCATATCCACAAACACTTAAATTATTGCCATAACACTTCAAAGCATAAATGAATGTTTTTATTGAATAGACAATATTGATTTCAAGTATATACATTTACAGTGATTTCTCTGGGTCACCTAGAAAATAAATGGCAGGTTTTTAAATCACACAAGCCGTCAAAGAAATCTGCACATTCCCCAACAGTTTGGTTGCTTCACATGTAACAACATATGCTTATAACTTATTGCACATTTGAAAAAATTTTGTGAATAAATTTACTATTTTAAGTCTTTCAGAAAACCAATGCTTGTAAAAGTTTGGTAAGTGATATAAGTGCTGGCATCCTAGGCATTTTGGACATAATAAAAATTTTGGTCAAGGATTTAATTAGTGAGATGTGAATCAAATTTACTTTTGTAGAAGTAAGATTATCAGCTCTATGGTGTACACATTTCAACACTCATAGGAGTTGGCAAATTTCTCTGCAAAATGTTGCCAGTCGTATTACCAGAAATATATTTTTCCTTTTCTTGTATCTATACTAAAAATCTTGTTGAATATCAGTGTTTTTCTAATTGTGGAATATGGAATTACGTCATGTTGCTTTAATTTTCAGTAGTTTTTACTAGTGAGGATGGACAACTTTCCCTATGTTTATTAAGAATACTGATTTCTTCCCCTTGAATTGTCTTTAAAAATATTATAAAATATTTTCCCCTGGATTTGCTTTCCTGTTAGTATTTTTTTCTTTTCATTATCAATTTACAGGAGTTTTATATATATTCTCTCCACTAATTCCTTATTTGTTATATGGGTTGCAAATATATTTTCCTAGATTGTGGACTGCATATTTTCTTTATATATTCTGTATTTAAGTGGAATTTTTACTGAGATAATTGCAGCTTTACACGCACTTTTAAGAAATACCTAGAAGTTCTGTGTACACATTACTCAGTTTGTAATAATGGTAATATTTTGCAAAACTATAGTATAATATCACAACCAAATACTGACATTGATACAATTCACAACTCTTACTCAATATTCTCCAGTTTTACTTGTTTATACACGTGTGTGTTTATTTAGTTTTACACAATTTTGCCATACGTGCTTGTTCTTTTATCCACAACCACCGTCAAAATACTGAAAAGTGCCATCACAACAATAATGTTGCCTTTCTATAACTATATCCATCTCCCTCTTGCCATTCTTCCCCCACCTCACCCCCTCCAATCTGCTTCAAACACTAACTTGTGGCAAGCACTAATCTCTTCTCTGTTTCTAAAATTTTGTCATTTCCAAATGTTTAAATGGAATTCTACAACTGGTCATCTTTTAGATGTGGCTTTTTCATATAGTATAATTTCTTGAAGATTCATCCAAATCATTTTATGTACAGACAGTTTGCTCCCTTTTATTCTATTATTCCATTATATGTATGTATCAGTTTGTTTAACCATACATCTGTTGGATGCTTTGAAAGTGTATTAGCAAACCTGAGACTGAATGAATTTTGTACAGGAGAAAAACGTACCACCAAAAATTCATTCTTTATCCAAAACAAGAATAAAATTTCCACCATGAATTATCTTCAAAAGCACAAAGAAGAGAATCAGAATTCCCAAGACTGATAAAAGAACCATAATTAAGACTATAGAAAATATTTTATAAATAAACAAGTTGTAAAATAACAAATCAAAGCTAACAATTTTTAAGTATTATAAGGAAATTTAAAAAGGCATATTAAAAATAATTTACAGATAAAGCTACAGTTTAGCACAGCATGAAAAGATAATTAGTGAACTACATAGTTATGAAAAAGCATAGAGGGATAAAAAATGAAAAATCAAAATGAGTGGTTAAAATGCATGGAAACTAGAATAAGGCCTGACAAAATAGGAATTAGAAAAAATGGGGCAAGGTAACTTTAATGCAGGTAACAACTGTGGATATGCCAGAATTGATAAAATTCTTGCCAAGTTAAGAAACACAACAGCTCCTGAGTAGAATATATCTACAGCTAGACACATGATAGGAAAAAGCAAAATTCAAACAAATAAAAAGTCTTAAAGCTTCTGAAGAGAAAAAAAATGCTATATCCAAAAGAGCAGAACATATTGGATTTTCAGAAATCATATTAAATGCTAGAACAAATATTCAAACTAGATGAAATAATTATTTTAAGGAATTGAATGAAGCTAAGACCCATTCTAGAATTTGAAACCTAAGTTATCATGGAAGAAAATGAGAAAAATATGACAAAGAAAATATTAGTAAAACACAGATCTGATAAAGGACCTGAATCTATAATATATAATGAGCTCTTGCAATACAATAATGATAACATCAATCCAAACAACTCTTAAAAATGAACAAAATATCTGAAAAGACACCACACCAAAATAATTATATGAATGGCAAATAAGCATATGAATAAATGCTCACTGAGAAAATGCAAATTAACACCACACTTGGATCCAACTACACACCCACTAGAAAAGCTGAAACTAAAACATCTGAAAATAGTGTTGGCAAGAATGTGTTGGAACTGTAAAGTCACACACTGCAGGTGTGAATGCAAAATGATACGACTTTGGAAAACAGCAAACTAAGATTTACATGGTTATTATCTTTTTCTAAACAGATGAGGAAATACATATGTATTTCAGACTTACTACAAGTCATCCAGGTAGAAGAGCTACACAAAAGACCTCAAATATTTATTAACTCAAGGTATCAATAATATGTATTATTACCAACAGCAACTCCTATTTAAAGGAGAAAATAAAAAATTACAGCTAAAATAACTCCCAAGTCCTTATGTCAAGTAAGTGGTACAGACATGATATGACCTTTCGGTTTTTTGTTTTTTTACCTGTGACTTGGCATACAGTTCTATATTTAATCAAATTTTCAACAGTTGCACAACTTTCTCAGCTTTCAAAGAACCCAAATACGTAAAATTCACTACACTACAGATTATACATAATTTATTCTTTCTCTATAAATATATAATACTAAAATTTCTTAAACTGTCCAATGCAAAATACTAGTTTCTTAGGCTATCAATAGGTAGTGTATGAAAAAAGTGTACTGTGCTCAAATATATTTAGGAAAAGCCAAGGTAAACAGCATAAAAGATATTTCTTTATTGTAAGATTTCCAAAATTTTCCTCATGCCAATTAATGCACACTATTAAAACAACATATAGTAAGCATCAAATCCTATTTGTATTTTACTACAAAGAATACATTTTTTTTTTTTTGGAGAACCACCTTACAAGGACTAACTTAGAGCTAATTTAGAATATTTTCATAGAACATTAAATAGAGCTCCACCATGTCTGGTTCAATGAATAAAAATATGGAAAGCATCCAATGGTGGAGTATCCTCAATTACATTAGAGCTCTATAGGAGATTAGAAACAAGAAGCAAATCTCAGTCTATATGGGAAGTCTTTAAGCCATGTATCCTCTTTGGTAAATCTTAAATGAAGTTAAATATAAACAAATAAGGCCTTCACTGGTGGCGCAGTGGTTGTGAGTTTGCCTGCCAATGCAAGGGACACGGGTTCGTGCTCTGGTCTGCGAAGATCCCACATGCCGCAGAGCAGCTGGGCCCGTGAGCCATGGCCGGTGGGCCTGAGCGTCCGGAGCCTCTGCTCCGCGACGGGAGAGGCCACAACAGTGAGAGGCCCGCGTACCACAAAAAAATAAATAAATAAAAAAAATATATAAACAAATAAGGCATTCAAGAAAAAATATAATTAACTTAGTCATTAAAAATGAGTAAATATGCAATACATGAAAAGAAATTTTAAATGGTTGGGAAAATCCCAACAGAATATCAGCCCTCAAAGAGTTTGGACTTCGTTCTTCTACAATGATGTAGCTTCAGCCAGTATAAAAGTGCCTGACCAGGCACTTTGTAAATGTATATGGGCTGCACTGATGAATGAATAAGGAATGGGTTAATCACTGAAGATGAAATAAACTATCACTTTAAAATGCAGTAGGGAAGATTTTATTATAGGTTCAGGCTATCTTCCTGTTTACAGTAGTTGTAGAAAACTGCAATGTGAGTGAGTGTTTAGAGTCACTGGGCATTTAGCCTAGTGGCTAATTTAGCCCTTAGTGCCCAATAAATATTTGAGGTAAGTTAAAAAGAAGCATTGAAAAACAGTTTTAAATTGCTGGCTTTGATTTTAAAATATAATGAAGAAGGCAACTGATACATTCTTGCCATCATATCATTTACTCATTTCTCACTCATTTCAGCTGTCATGTATAAACATAAAGAGCAAAATGGAATATATTATACATAGATAAGAGAGGCAAATAGAATTACATGCTAGTGAGGAAATCCTCATTATTTTTGATAATGCGTGTGGAGAAAAGCAATCAGGAAAATGAAAATGGCTTTGAAATCTACAAACCTGATTGAATTATCTATATATTATTTTTCACCATGGGACCACTGGCTCAGTCAATGCTATTTTTAAGTCTCAGAAAATTTCAGTGACGATGCTCAAGGTCCTGGGAAGATAAGACATTTGTGGTAGGATCAAATTAAGCTGCAAAGAGAGGGCAAGGTGTTAGCCTGGATATTTGGTGCTACAAGAAAAGACAGACCTCTGCCTGGGTATTAATTACATAGTACTGCTAACAGAATTAGCTGCAAGATAAATAAAGCTCCAGATGATCAAAATCTATCTCCCTCCACTGTTCTCACACCTTGTCTGTTCCCTCCTACTCACACTGCCTGATGCTCTTCTTATAGTAGACATAAAAATATATTTGTTGAATAAATATTTACTAAAATAATGTGTGGAGTAGTTTGTGTGTAAACTCACATTTTGCCAAGCAGACAGAGCTTGTATTTCCTGGAATTTCCCATACATACTCCTTGAGAATGATACTGAACACTGTGGTATTTTCTTCTCTATAAAGCTTTTCTCATATGGTCTCATTTAAAGTTTCTTAAAATAAAGAGCACTACAATTTGATATAAGTGACTTTATAGGAAAAAGAAACTTTAATTATAGTTTATGAATTATTTTAGGAGATAAAGAAAAAAGGAAAGTTTTGAAAAAAGATCTGACTAGATCAAGCATCGAACAGGAATATAAACTGATACAACTTTGGGGGAAACAGTGATTTGAAAACACGTATTCCCTATGTTCACAATTGTAATTCTAAGTATCCTCAGAAAAACATTTCTGGAAACTAAGACATGTCAAAATGTTAAAAAGAACTTTAGTAAAACATTGTTTATAATAGTGAAAAACAGGACACACCCTAAATGTGCATAAATAGAGCAAGCAATAATAAATAATGGAACATCTATTGACTGAAATACTCTATAGAAATCAAAGGAACTAAATCTATGTGTAATAATTTAGAAGACTCCCTGGGAAAATACTAAATGGAAAACAAAGAAATATAATATAGTTCATGTCTCATAATATTATTTAATAAAGCTAAAAAAATTAAAACACACAAAGTAATACCAAACAAGATCTACTGTCACTCCTATATGAATATGAATGTTTAAAAACGGAGTAGAAGTCTACACCTCAAACCTATAAAAGTCATTATATCTGCAAATGGGGTAGAGAATCTGACTTCTTTATGCACATGGGCTAATTAAGCTTCTTAATATTGTACCTTTTAAAGGGAAATACACTCATATTCCACTGATGCAATATAAATGCATATGAAGGAAAAAGACAGGAAATAAATGTCAAAATATTAACCGTGGATAAATCTGGGAAATTGGAATATGAGTACTTGTTTTTATTTTTACTATTTTTGTAGTTTTCAAAATCTGCAAAAGTAAAAGAGAAAAAAGGGATAGTTACTAATTACTTATAACCTCCCTCATTGCCATTCAAGGATTCAATGAGGATTTAGCTTGTGAAAGACTGACTTCCATCTTAAGTTAAATAAAGGGGATTTCAAAAAGGAAGAATGGGAAGTTAGAGAACTAAAAGGCAGCAGAAAGAAAAGTAGACACCCTTAGAATCTGTAAGAATGGGTGACCCTTTTGAGCAAATTAGTATGAATTAGAATGCTCTTGATAATATTAAACTAATATTATGCCAAATGTTCTTCGTACTGAAGATGTGGAGTGGGAAGGTAGAGTAAAATAAGTCAACAAGTTACACTTAAAATGAAAAAGATTACTATTACAGAAGATGGGGGCCCCTGATGTTTGCTGCACATGGAGGAATTCCCTAACTCAGTCTTGCATATGGAGCGAGGCAGGAACGTCAAGAAACACTTTAAACCAAAGGTGGTGCTGGAGCTGAGACTGGAAGAGAATTAGAAATTACCCAGGTCATCCTGAGGTGCAGCAGAAGGTACAAAGGGATTAGAGAAAAAAAGAACATTTTTAGACTGAGTTTCTTAAGAAGAGAAAATGGGTCTTGTCGATTTCTCATGCCACAGTTCCAAATCTAGCAGAACAGGAAAAAAGTCGTTTTTTATTAATGAATCAAAGAACTAGATGACCATCTATTATATATTGTTTTCAATTTGCAAATTGAGGATAGTACTGTTTGTGTGAAACAAATAAAAAGCTTCTAAGTATCACAAAATTAGATATCTCTTAGTGTACAAGGAATACCCTATTTAAAATTTAACTTATTATATATAAAGTTTTAACAATGTATCTCAACTCACAGAAATGTCAACGCTCTGAACACAGCCACATTTCAAATTTATATTTGCCTTAAATGTTCTTTGATAAAAAATCGATCCAAGTTGCTTCGTAACATTTACCACGAAGTGAATTTCAAAGCATTTTAATATTAGTTATTTTAACACTAATGAAATAATTTTTAAAATGCTAGTAAATTACAATATACAATGATATATTAGCTACCAATCTATTAATGATATACTCATTTGCGTGAAGTTTCACAACTGCAAAATGATGTGTAAGATTATAAAATAGACATGATATTCTTATTTATGAATACATGAATATCAAATTACTTATAATAAAAAATTAGAATTTGAGGTTTTAATTCTTTAAATATTGAGTACTTTAGATCATTTTGGCAAGATTAATTCCTATTTTGGTAGTGTTGGTAAGAAAATTCTATTTTTATAGAATCATGATCATAATTATTTTTCATATATAATTAACAGATATTAATTAAAATCCTAAAATAAAGGTTTTCTTTACTGAATTTATCTGCAATAATCAGCAAAGATTTTTAAATTCTTTCAAGTTCTGTTTTTAGTTACTAGAATGGATGTTAGATAATATGTGTCTTCTTAAAGGATCCATTATTCCTATACATTTTTAGTAACTGTTTCAGATTTGCAAAATGACTAAAACCTGAACAATGTAAGCACAACAAAAGAAAAATTTAAAAAAATTAGAAACTACACCACACAGAGGAGCTACACTGTATTATTCCATTTCACATAAAAGGCAGCCCACATTCATTCTGTGATCTTTTACCTCCAACTAAAAGCAAAATTATTGCTTTTCAATTAATATAGGCTTATAGTATTACATTCAATGACTGAATATCATTTGAGCTAATGTTAAGTATGTAATTTACTTAACTTCCATTATGCTAATGAACACTTAGGTTGATTCCAAAGTTTTTGTTAATATAGCAAGGAAGCTACTTGGACATATATCTTTCCATATTTCTGTGATATCTCCTTAGGATAAAAATCTTAGAAGTGGAGTTGCTATTTCAAAGGAAGCTGGCCTAAGCTCAGGCATCATTTAAAAAAGAAGAGTTCCCCTAATTCACCTTCTCCCAGGCTGAGTTATTTGTCCCTACTATGTGCTCCGATTGTGCCTATGCTAATTTATATTTCTGCACTACTATCTAGTATATTATGTGTCACTCTTCATAGGCTTCCAGAAGTGTAAGGACTATATACTATTCTGTATTCTTCTTACTTAGTCTTTAATAAATATTTGTTGATTTGCATGATTGTTGCTGACAGAATATAAAGACATAACACAGATCCATAAGTATCAGAATCACTACAAATACACTTGGGCTACAGAATGGTTGTGGGATACTGTAGGGCTCTAAAGATTTTCCGGGCTATACTTGATATGAAGCTACCCCATACTGGGAAGATTTTTTTTTTTTTTTTTTTTTTTGGGGATACGGGCCCAGCCGCTCCGTGGCACGCAGGATCCCCCCAGACCTGGGCACGAACCCACGTCCCCCGCATCGGCAGGCAGACTCCCAACCACTGTGCCACCAGGGAAGCCCAAGATTTTTAACTCCTTTATCAAATAGACATGAAGAAACAAATAAATAAATCATATAAGTAATAAGTAGCATGAACAATATAAATATTCATGGATCACTATAGTCAGAATTTCTCTATATATAATTTCTAGTATAGAATTCTACCCTACTTATAGAAACATAGATACAACCTAATCTCTTGTAATATATTTTCGTAAAAACTTTTGATCCCTTGATTGCCTTTCTTAAAACTTGTGTGTCTGGGCGGGCCAAATCTAGGTGCTATGTACTGAACTGTGTCTTGGCAGAATTCATATGTTGAAGCCCTAACCCCACAATGTGATGGCATTTGCAAATGGAGATTGGGAGGTAATTAGGTTTAGGTGAGGCCGTAGGGGTGGGACCTTCGTCATGGGATTAAGTCCTTTATAAGAAGAGACAGCAGAGAGGAGCCAGTCACCTCCACCTTGCGTCTCCCTTCTTTCTCTTCTTCTGCCATATGAGGACACAGTGAGAAGGACACCACCTGCAAGTCAGGTAGAAAGTTCTCACCAGACCCCCAAACCATACTGACATCCTGATTTGGGGCTTTCAGGCTCCAGAACTGAGAGAAATAAATTTCTGTTGTTTAAGCCATCTAGTTTATTGTATTTTCTTATGGCAGCCCAAGCTGACTAAGACATTAAGGAAAACAGATTATTGACATAAGCATTGTCACTGATTCTGGTACCTAAGCAGATGCAACGTATGTATTTGCATATCTATTACAAATAAGAGTAGGTACCCAGGGTTCCCTTTTTTCTACATCTTTGCCAACATTTTTTATCTGTTGTCTTTTTAATGACAGACATTCTAACAAGTGTGAGGATATATCTTATTGTGATTTTGATTTGCATTTCCCTGATGATTAGTGATGTTGAGCATCTTTTCAAGTGCCTGTTGGCCATTTGTATGTCTTCTTTGGAAAAATGTCTGTTTGGTTTCTCTGTCCATTTTTAAACTGGATGAAAGGGAACCCTGGTGCACTGTTGATGGAAATGTAAATAGTTCAGTCATTATGAGAAATACTATGGAGGTTCCTTTAAAACTTAAAAATAGACCTTACAATATGATCCAGCAATCTCACTTCTGGGTATATCCACAGAAAATGAAAATAGGATATCAAAAACATATCTGCACTCCACGTTTACTGAAGCATTATTCACAAGCCAAGATATGGAAATAGCCTAAGCATTGATCAACAGATGAATGGAGAAAGAAGATGTGAGGTATATACATATTAGATCCCCAGAACTTACTCACCTTCAACTATAAGTTTGTACCCTTTGACAAGCTTCTCCCCAATTCCCTCTGGTAACCATGATTCTACCATTTCTGTGAACTCGACTTTTTAAGATTCCACACATAAGTGATATCATGCAGTATTTGTCTTTCTCTGACTTTTCTCGCTTAGTATAATGCCCTTAAGGTACATCCATGTTGTCACAAATGTCAATATTTTCTTCTTTCTCATGGCTGAATAATATTCCATTGTGTGTGTGTGTGTGTGTGTGTGTGTGTGTGTGTGCATGTGTACACACATATATAGGGATGTTGAGTTTATATATTTCAATAAAATGGAATGTAATTGTGGTAAGATGGATGGAAGAATATCTAAAAGAATGAATCTGCACAGACAAAACAAGTTAATTGGAAAGAAAGTGGGATGAATTTAAAAGACAACATGCAGTTGATATGTCATTTATGTAGAAGAAAAATGGAATCTTGGACAGGTTTAGAGCAGACTGTTAAAAACCTGTACATCATAATACAGCTTTTGTAATGCAGCTTAAAAGAAGATCACTCAAAATAAATGAATAAAAGAAGCAACACTGGCACCAGAGGAAAAGAATATAATTTTGTGACAGAGAAGAATCTAACACGGCTTATTGAAGAGGTATCATTGACTTGCACTTTGAAAGATCTTTGAAGAAATGTGATTTTTCAAAAATTTGACATTCTAGGTGTATCCAGTAGTATGAGCAAAAAGGTAAAAGTTGAAAAGGGCAGGCTATGTTTAAATCAGTAATTGTGATTATACAGAGAGATATACAGATATATATCAAACTGGTTAAGAGTCACAATTCTAAATTAAATCATTCTCCATCACTTATAAGCAGTACTTAATTTCTCTTTCCCCAATTCCTTCATCTGTAAAATAAACATAATTATACTATTTAACCAACAGATGTGCTTTAAAATTGAATAAATACCTTTAACATTCTTAGAAGTGTATCGATTAAATAAATTGTTAATTATTTATTATGTCAGGAAAAAATTCTATTTTAATCAACAAAAATATTAAGAAAAAGTCCAGTAATATTTCTTAATCCCAACACATGTACAATATATCTATAAATGTCAGATATTGTTCTAGATGTGAACATTAAACAGTAACAAGAAGAAAAAAATTACTGTTATCATGGAACTTATACTGGAGTAAAGGAGAAAGTAAAAAATATAATAACAACCACTTTAGACTTATATTCCAAGATGGAAGACCTTGAACTCACCTCCTCTATGGACACACAGAATCTATACCTACATATAGACCAATTCCTCCTGAAGAAGAACTGAGATCTGACTGAACAGCTTTTGTACAACCATAGAAGGACCACATAAAAATGCGTAGGAGAGGTGAAGCCATGATATCAACAGAGACCCCACTCCTGACATGGAGACCTGCAGTGGGGAGACATATTACTGAGGGGGCCTATGTGCAAACTTACCCACCCTGGGGCACAACAAAAAAGCAGTGGTTTAAAGGGCACCTAAACAATATGTGAAGGGAATCCGTGTGCTAACCCTAAAGCATCTGCCAAACAAGTGGGGAAGTGGTAGAACTCTCTCCACTATTTTGTGTGTAGGCCATTTTGTATGTTCCCCCTCTACCTTGATGGCACAGGTAAGAAATATGGCCCAAATACTCTAGCTGGCCTGCCAGAGATCCTTGAAGTCCCTGGCCTACACCAGCTGTAGCCACTCCCCAAAAGGTGGCCCTGGCACAGCACACCCTGAAATCACCTCAGGCCATGCCCACTCCAGCGCTAGCCATCCCACAAATGCAGCCCTGACTCCGTGTGCCCCAGGATACTCCCTGACTTGCACCCACTCCAGTTCTAGCCTTTCTGCCAAAGCTGTCCAGCACACATAGTGTACACAGAGGATGCTTTTACACAAGAGAGTCAACATTTGTACAAGTGGATCCCCATTGAAAAAAATAGAAATAATGGAATAAAGCTAATATATAATGCAAAAGAGGGCTTGAAACTACATATTTAAAAGAGGGTATCATATCCCAGGGAAAAAAAATCATCCCAAATTGTCAACACTGAAGCGCACCCTAGTAAAATTACTTGACATCAAACATAAAAATGCCATAAAAAAGGTGCTATAGGCAGTCAGGCAAAAAAAATCTCCTTTAAATTGAGATTAAGCCAGAAAAATGGCTAATCTCAGAATTGTTCTGAAGAGTCTTCATGTGAGAATAAAATGTAAAAATAAGGAAAGAAACTAAGAATCAAAGAGTTTATTTGAGTCAAATAATTTTTCAAGAACAAAAGCAATAAAATATTTTTCTATGAACTGTTTCTGATATAGGTACTAATCAGCCAATCAAAAGACTACCAGAAAAACCCTATGGAGTTAGCAACTGTGGAGGCATTTTACACATTTATCTATAGATGTAAGATTAAAACAAATGTGGGGTTTGGGGTGAAGAACAGAAGGTATGCTCAATGAAGAAATGATATAAACACCAAAGTTGAAGGAAAGAATAAAGAAAGCAGGAGTTATGCTCATTCTTCACCTTTCTGATAATAGCTTACAACAAAAAAACGGAACTCATAAACATTTCTCAAATTATTACATTTAAATTGGCTAAACTAAATTTTTAAAAGAGAAAGATTTTCATACTAGATTTCAAAAGTATCCTAACTCTCTGCTGTATATAAACGATAAACCTGAAGCAAAATGATTCATAAAGATTTTTTTAAATGTGCAAAGACATAGGCAATTCAAACATAAAGAAGCAGAGTCCACAATATCAGTAATAAACAAGGGCGAATTCAGGCCAAAAAGCATTAACAACATAAATCAGGGGTCTTTATAACATTAAAGGGGACAAGTAACACTGTGGATAAAATAATTATGATCATCTACATATCAAACAAGCAGTTCAAAATGCATAAACAAATATATAGGGAATACAAGGAGAAGAAAATACATTAGAGAATATTTAATTTCAACTCTCTGAACCTTTAAGATATCAAGGGGACAGAGAACACTTAAAGATAGAAATTATATTTTTTTAATTTAATTTAATTTAATTTAATTTAATTTTAATAGTTTTAATAAGTGGTGGAGCTGAGTCTCAAACACATCATCACTGATTCCAGAGAGTAAGCTGCTTACCAGCATCTTATATTGTGATACTAAAGTGTCTCTTGAAGAGGAGACAAAAAATCTCTCTTCTGATTAAAACAAGAAATGAGAAAATGAGGGTTGGAGGTTTAAGAAAAAAAAAACTATTGAAATAATTTTCTGAAAGAGCAACAGACTGCAGTAATGAGGAGGTGAGTATGATTGGCAAGAGTGCTAAGAACCTGCTTCAGGTCAATTGGAATGATACAGGGGTACTTGATGGTTCCCAGAATCCAAGAGCAGAAAGTGAGTGCAACCAGGACCCAGAAAAGCTATTCAGACTATCACTACATCTCCTACTGTGACTACTGGGTGTCTCATCCCCACTTCCCTATGCTTCATTCTCCCATATTGCTCTCTGTAAACTGCCTTGTTCTTTGCCATTTGCACATAGCCAACAAATGGCTGACAAATTCCATCTGTACTTGACTACCCAGTTTAGACACCAAATTAAGATTGATTAGAGTTTGTATAACCCTACTCTAGATTCTAGCGAAAGAGAATTTAGTTGCTGTAATTTAGGTCATGAGGTCATAGTTATCCTCTACTAATCTGGTAGGATGCAGGGCAGGATCAGCTAAAAAAAATGGCTGCAATTCAGGAACCCCAAAAGTCCACTGTAAGTATCTCCCATTTTGCACATGTGGTAATTTAAGATATTTACTTAACTGCAAGTTAAAAAGTATACCCAAAGTTTTCTTGATAGATCCATGCCTTCAATAATGTCATCACAATCATTTTTGTTTAAATGATGCCTGCAGAGTAAAACCTAACAGGCAATGTCTTTTTACCCAAAACAGTTCATTGCATTTTTCATCCATGGATACATAGGGATCATAATGAAAAGAATTCCACAGAAATAGTATTTTGTGGGTAGTGGGCATGTGTCAGAATGGGGTAGTTTCTGTGAGAGTTTGTGGGGCTCTCCTTAGGCTGATGCATTACAACATTTCTAGTTTGTTTCTGGAAATCAGCAACTGAGTTAAATTGAAACATAGTAGGAATGGGGAATGTTCTGCTAAATCTGAAGTAAAATGTTAACTTTGTAGTTCTATAATTTTATCCAATGTTTGCTTTTTCTAAAATATAAGGTACAATAAAATTACTATTACTATTTCAGTTCAAAAAGAAAAATTCCAAAGACAGGCAAAGAAACTCCTTAGTTATCTCTGTTACTAATCCTCTATATTTCTATGGTAACTGAGAGAATATGGTACTTAATTTTTTTTAGAAAAGCAGTTCAAATTTTAATAGATGGCAAAATTGAATAACATAATTTATAGAATTAAAACAAAAATATTTCATGGTAATAAATTAAAAGATACAAGACATTTATTTGTTTATTGGAAAACTGCTTTAGTATGAGAGCACATTCAATTGATAGTAAAGACTGGGCCATTTTAATAGCAGAAAGAGACTAAGTTGCATTTATAGCATCCATGAGAATAATGATGGAAAACAGAAATCCAAAATCTGTGTTTCTGGTGCAATCATGGACATGGTCCAAAACATTATAAAACAGGAAAATATCTGTATTCTCTTAAATAACATATGCACTATTTTTTATAATTTATAGAATAAATATTTTACAGTGTTTTATGTAAACAGAAGTTTCTACTGGATATTCAACATTAAAGTACCATGTCAGAATCAAAGGAAAGAAGCCATGACCAGAGTTCTAATAGACTTAGATGGAGTTGAAGGTATAGCAATGGATGCAACCACCCAGACTGAGCAAATACAGAACAAAAATAGGAAGGTGAACAATAAAACTTTATACTTAAAAGGTGAACAAAAGAAAAGTATCTTGGGAAAAGGTGCATTTCACACACTTAAACTAATAAAAATTGTTGCAGTAAACCATATGTTTGGTTTTTTGACTGTGAATAGCAGAAATAAAATCCATTTAAAGTCAAATAAATTTTGCTTCATATCCAAGTTACATATTTCAAAATAAAAGACATGAATAAAGACAGGGTTCCATGTCAATTAGTCACAAATAAATGAAGTAGAAAGATCATCATGAAGTATAAGCCTCCTAGAAAGGTTTGCAAGCTGCCTGGGACATTGGTAAATTTAGAGAATGACAGGAACCATAGAGATAATCAGGCTAACACACAGGTGGCCTCAGTCATCAATATGATTTAGAAATTGATACCTAACCTGTTTTCATTACGTTAGCAAACTCTTAATATCAAAACTTAAACAGCTGTCACATAATAATTCATGGTAGTTGTTAAGATTAAGCACTAAAAAATTCTAGAAATAGAAATATATGCATTTTAAATGTAAAATCTGTTACCAACAAAAGGGTTAAATAAAGCTTATTATCTGTAGACTTTATATTTCTAAAATAGTTTATTCAGTCAGAAAACATTAAAACTTTTACAAGAATTTTTTTTTATCTTCAATAGGAATACAACAAGCAATATAATAAAAAAAATTAGTCTGTGTATTTGTCATTTATATTGCTGTTTTGAGATACATTTTATATAAAGCAAGTAAATAAGATTATTTATATTTAAAACAAGTACCCTAAGCTTTTCAGGTGAGAATATATAATTATGCATTACCTTAATATACTTCTACATACAAACTTTTACTTTGAATTAGCTTTGCTTCATTCATAGTTTTTAGAAAAAGAGTCCTATAAACTTCAACATAGTGTAAATTAATTTGAACGTTAGTTTCCAAGTACATATTCATGCTATGAATAGAGAATCTATAAAATAAACACAGTCTTCACTCTTTGAGAGTGAACAACTCCAAAAAATAAACTCAGAAACAATCCATAGGCACATTACCTGGTTAATGGATAAACAAAATTTGGTATGTCCAGAGAGCGAGATATTATTTGGTAATGAAAAGGAGCTGCAAGATGGATGAACCTCAAAAACAGTATGCTAAGTGAAAGAAGCCAGACACAGAAGACTACATATTGCCTGATTCCATTTATATGAAATGTCCAGAAAAAGCAAATATAGAGAGGCGGAAAGTAGATTAGAGGTTCCCTTGGGTTGAAGTAAGAAATGAAAGTGACTCTGCGTAGAAATAAGATGTCTCTTTATGGTGATGGAAATGTTCTAAAACTGGATTGTGGTGATAGTTGCACAAACAGTAAATGTGCTAAAAGTAACTGAACTAGACACTTAAAACTTATGAATTTTACGGTATATAAATTTACCTCAATAAAGATGTTTAAAAGGAGGGTTTATCCTATAATTATGTGTGCTTTTCAGCGATTAAAATAAAAAGGAAAATACCTCCTCTCCAAAAAGAGTAAACTGATAGGAAAATACAAATCTCAATTTTGTATGTATTAATTTGTAAAAGTACCAGATGTGATGCACAATAGTAGTTTTAAAATAATATGAAAGATTGTTTAAAGTGTTGAGCTGGTTGATTATGCCCACCTACCACTAAAAATAAGGATGGTTACAAGTACCAGCAAGATACTACATGCAAAGTACTTATCTAATGTTAATAATCTAAAAAATACATTTAATTATATAGTCTATATAACCTTCCAAACCTCTAAAAGCAGCTCTTAAATAACTACTAGACTTTACCATTCTTTAAACACATTCTTACAATTTAAAAAAACATTTTGAGGAACGATTTCAAATAAATCAGCAGTAAAATATAATGCAACAATCAAAACTTTCTACAAGACTTTAAAAGTTTGATATATGTCCATTCAAGCTGTTAATATTCCATTCAATCACAGAAGCATTATATTTTCCCCTTGCTTTTCTCAATTTATTGCTGAAAAATTATCAAGTGCATTTATAACTTAGAAGTAATTTCAGTGACCCAAAGCAAATGACTGAGGTTGCAATAATTTTTTTGACATTAATAATGTTTTCATGGCACAAGTGTTTTGTTCTTTTGTTTGCTTGTTTTATAATTGTTGTCACTTCTCCTGAAGAAAGAAAACTGATCATTTTCTTGTCTGAATTCTGACTTGTCTATTACATTACAAAGCTTGAGAAGAGCTTAAGGGAACATTTCAATAGCAACCTCACAATAACTTGACTTTTTGTTTCTCTTCCCCAAAGACAGAAATAATAGATAAAGGGAATGACAAAGCATGTTGACATACATATCTATGGTTCTTTATACTGCATCTGTGTAGTGGGAAAAAATGCATAGATGAATATATTTTTAAAATGATCCTTTAATAAGCAATGAAAATGGCTTATTACTGAATTTTACCTCATGAATGTATAAGGTAACACTTTAGTGTATAGTGTATGTATACACACACATGTCGACATTTATATCTATGCCTTTCAGTGGCCAGACCTACCTGTCCATGTTAGAGCGTGGGTCTGAGTCTCAGACTCCTTGTCTGTTCAGTATCTCTGTGTCTGTAACTGCCTGTCTGTGCTTACCTTTCTGTCTATTCATCCATATCTCTCTGCAGTATATTTCTGGCTGGCTGTCAGTTTGCCTGTCCCTGTATATTGGTCTACCATCCCTGTCCCATTACCAGTTCCTATCTGTCAATCTTTCTCTACATGTCTTTTGTCTGTCCGCCTGTTACTGTTTGCATATCTGTTGGGCTGTACGAATTGGTCTGTAGGTGTGTGTCTGTCTATCCATGACTCTATCTGTCTATGTGTACATATATGCAAATTAAGATTTTTCCTTTAGTGTAGATTTAGTCTACACTCTACCCTGTGGTCTACGTGGGTGTTTACCAAAGGTTCAGAGATAGCTGTTAGGGGTCACAAAATGAAAACAAGACTTGAAGCTAATGACAAATACAACTATTCTCACTATCAAAGGAGAATACATAAAAACTTAAACTCTTCAGAGAATTCTTGTTATGTGTATATCCCAGTTCCCAACATTATTCTCAAGATCTAGCCCACCCCTACCCCCACTGACAACCTAGAAATCAGTATCTTCTTTTCAATGTTAATCTTCATTCCTTCATGTAAATTCCACCAATTCTCCTAAAGATTTTCCTTTCCCTAGAATATTCCCAATTTTGACTTCATAAGGATAATCCAAAGGAGAAAAAAAAAAAAATCCCTGGTAGAATATTTTCTAACACGTGAATTATTTTGTGAGGAATAACACTAAGTAAAAGTATGGTGGGAGAGAGTTGCAAGATAAACCAGGGTGGGGTTTAATGCTCTAATTTCTATATATCTCAGGGTCCATTTACTAGTGAGAAGATGCTTCTCAATAGTATTCTGCCTGTGAACTAAAGATTTGTGTTTCAAGTCTTCTGTGGGTAATTCTTGAAAAAAGAACCACAAATACACATGACACTCATAGACATGCACACAAATACCTTCACACATACATTCACATGCCTACGCACATACTTCTTAAAGATAAATAAAACTATTTTTAGAGAGAATAAATCTAAATTCCTATTAAAAAATAATTCCAAAACAACAGAATGCCCATATTATCCACCAGTCCCAATGAAAATATACAAAGAAATTTTACTTTGGTTTTGCTCTAAATGAACAGTAACCTACCAGAGCCTAAAATAACAGGGCCCATTATAATAAATTCCTAAACAATAATAGTGTTTTATTAAGGTTCTTCATATACGCAAGCATATATTTTAATTACTAGAAATTATAATTAAAAGCTGGAACTACTAAGACTGGTTTTTCACATTGATTGACTTTGGCAGGTGATTGACAACCTTCCACTTTATGATGATTATATTTCTTTATTAGAAATATAAACATCTGACAACATCACAAGGATTCAGTTATGCAAATGAGGTGACATAAGAATAATTTATAAAGTAGGTCAACTGTCTTATATCATATGGGAGTGCTGGCCTATTTTTCTTTTTAAAGATGTTCTACCAATTCAAATTTGGCTAGAAAATATGATTCAGTTCTACAAAAATACTGAAGGCATATCAGATGTATTGATGAAATTTAAAAGGACAACCTAGATATTCACACAGTATACAACATATGTTTCTTAGAATTAAAGCAGAATTGCCACTTGGCAGTTTTCACTCAAACAGGTCCTTGTACAAGCACATTCAAATCTACTACCTGTTGATACTATTAAAATGACTAGAGGGCTTCCCTGGTGGCGCAGTGGTTGAGAGTCTGCCTTCCGATGCAGGGGACACAGGTTCGTGCCCCGGTCCGGGAGGATCCCACATGCCACGGAGCAGCTGGGCCCGTGAGCCATGGCCGCTGAGCCTATGGAGTATTTATACTCCAGTTGTCAGTTTGGTTTTTCATGGATTTCTCCATCTAATAGGAATTATTAAATTAAGTATTAACATGCTTATAGGTGAAATTAAATATGAAATTCCTGTGAGCTTCAAAATTATGCCATTTTGTTCTTTTGGTTTTCTATGATAAAACTACCTTCTTTATCCATACTCTCTCACTATATGATATTTTAAGGAGAAAAAAACGTCCTAAATTATATTCTGTATAAGAAAAGACAAACAGAAATTACAAAACTAAACTATCATACCTACTTCATTCACATAAAATGTAGGATTAAAATAAGCACTATATCATTTCTCCTCTCTTTCACCTGAATTGCTACTTGATACGTACTTTCCAACATTTTCATACCTGTTTCTACAGTAAACATGAAACTCTACCATGACCTGAGAGTCATTATGGTAGATTGATTACATGCCAGACTCTGGGCCAAAGATCCTGTATCCAAACTTTTACAAGTCACCTAAGTTACTTATGGTAAATAACCATGGGCAGTTGTTTCATCTCTCTATTCTCCAATTTCCTGATCAGTAAAATGATTATAACAGCAGATACTTTGCAAGGTAGTTGGTAGGTAACATGAGAAAATGTATGTTTAGTTTTCAGAATATTTTTAGCCCACAGAATGTACTCAACAAGTGTAAGCTGCTATTATTATTATATATTTTTTCAGATTTTGTTCTAACATTAGGACTTGAAAGGGTCATTTCAGAGTGAATGTAAAATACTCTAATCAAAATACTCTACATTAAATTGAGGTATTTGGAAGAATTTTAGCAGGAAAAAAAGGGCCAAGTTATATTTTTAGGCTAAAAATCAGTGGTGCCATCTGTAAAGTAAGACTATCTCATGTAAGAATGTGGAAGTTTAGGAATATCTTCTGGCCAAACTTTGGAAGGATTTGAAAGACCTTTCTAGAACAAGGGTTGGAAAACTATGCTTATGGACAAATATGGCCCCTAAGAATATTTGTTTTTTGTTGTTGTTTTGTTTTGTTTTACATTTTTAAAGGGTGAATAAGGAGAAGGAGGGAAGGAGGAGGAGGAAGAATATGTGACAGAAACCTCATTGGGTCCACAAAATCTAAAATGTTTAACTGTATTAATTTGCTAAGGCTGCTATAACAGAGTACCACAGCCTGAGTGGCTAAAGGAGCAGAATCTTTTTTCTTTCACTATTCTGGAGGTTAGAAGTTGAGATCAATTGTCAGGGGGGTTGCTTTCTTCTGGGGCTTCTCCCCTTGGCTTATAGATGGCCGTCTTTTTCCAGGGTCTTCACATGGTTTTCCCTTTGTACGTATCTGTGTCCAAATTTCCTCTTCTTATAAGGACACCAGTTATATTGGATTAGGACTCACCCTAATGACCTCATTTTAACTTAATTACCTCTCTAAAAGATCTATCTCCATATACAGTCACATTCTGAGTTACTAGGAGTTAGGACTTCAGCGTATGAATTTTAGGGAGAGACAATTCAGCTCATAACTCTTATTGGTAGGCCTTTCATAGAAGAAAGCCTCTGCTCTAGAAGGCTGAGGAGGTTATATCTGCCACAAGTTAACCAGTATTTTCTTTGTGTCTCCTTTCCTATTAGTTTGTCAATACACAACAGACATAAGGAGAGAATTACTAAGCTTAAAGATACTTTTCCATTAAGAATTTGCTTATGCACCTCAAAGGACTATGGCTAAGCTGTTTAAGGTTAGGTCAAAGGGGCAGGGCTCAGTAAATAAGACAATTTACTTGGAGGAAACCATAGGTAGGAGAAGTATGTAGGTGAGCACAAATCTGGGATCCCCCTCGAAAGGTGGTCTGAAGATCAAACTGAATACAGGAAACCTAATATCAGAAGTGGGCATGGAGAAGGTGATGTCATAAGAAAAACAATAATACTTATTAACATTTTTTAGCATAGTTGACCCTTGAATAATTTGGGGGTTAGGGGCACCAACCCTCTAAGCAATCAAAAATCTGCATATAACATATAGTTAAGCCTTTCAAATACATGGAGGAAGGTTCCTCCATATCCTCAGTTCCACTTCCTTGGATTCAACAAACCATGGATCATGTAGTACTGTAGTATTTACTATTGAAAAAATTCTGCATATACATGGGCCTGTGCAGTTCAAACCCATGTTATTCAAGGATCAACTGTACTTATAAGAACAAGCCCCTGTAAAGCTAATTTGCAACATTCTGTCATTTATTCCACACCACCATATGAATATTATACCAACACACACACACACACACACACACACACACACACACACACACACAGTTGTACAAATTAGAAAACTGAGTTGGAATTAGAATACAGATTTTAATCTCCTTAAGTACTGGGCCAAAATATCCAAAGTTGGGGATCAAAAAACAATAGAACAAGGACTTCAAGGATCTTTTGGAAAATGAAGTCAGATATCCAAACCTTCACCTTCTCCTTATTTTTGAGTAGGTAAATTCATAGATTTAAAACAGGATTGGCACTGACCAAAAAAAGAAGAGCTTTTCAGCAGGTGCTTGCTTTTGTGTCCACATTTTGATCTAGTTTTATGTGGAAGATACTTTCCTGTCATGCCTTTCAAAATAATTACTTGGTGGTCCCTTTTTATAAAAAAGACTTCTGTACATTTATTTCCAAATTCCAATACAAATACAGATATATACAGATATACAAGACCGACTCGTATTCTGCTTAATTTCCCTCCCCATATAACTCACAATATTAAAGTAGGTTTTCTGTACACGCTTCACTCAATATGAAATGTATCTGAGAAATTCAGACAAAGTATTTTTCAGTAGTCTTGTCACCTAAAGAAAGCAGCTTCTAGCTTGGATTTGCATACTCTTTTTGTAAAGATTCAAACTCACAATTAAGGTCAACATCTGGTTGGATTTAACATTCGCATTTGACAGTTTCACTTTCATTAAAAAATGTTTAGCATTTTTCAAAGCAAAACCTGTCTTTTATTTTAATAAAAGTTTTCATATATTTGCTTTGTTCCTTGAGGGGTGGATTTGTATGCTTGAACAGCCCTGTGCAGTTGGAATTTTGAGGCCATCTCACTAGACAAGTTACTGTAGCAAAATAAAACACAAATGAAAGGGGCAAAGGGCACATTATAATGAGCAAGAGGATTTACTGTTTTGTCTTCTATTTCCATATCCTTTGGGAGAAGGGAAAAGTGGAAAAATGAGATATAGTTCTACCTTCTTTCCCTGGTAAGTTATGGTTGATAATTTTGCTATTTGAAAGCCACAGGGAATATGCCAACTAATTTCTCAAACTAATCTTAAATTCCAATTTTATCTATGCATGGGTAATGCTTTAGTAATTCTACAGAGTACTTTAGTGCCAAGCAATAACTACATTATCAATACATTATTTTTATTACCAAAACTGTTAAACAAATATATCTGTGATATTACACAGGTATACATACACATCATTAAAGAAAGAGTCAAGGTGATTTCAAATAGAACATACTGTATGTGAAACTATGATAAAATGCATTCAAAAACAGATACTGCTTATTGAGCATATGTTGTGCACAAACTATGTGTTTGTTACTTAATGTGCATGATCTTTACTACCCACAAGAATTATCACAATTATACCACTGACAAGATAGAGGTATGGAGGAGATGACTGACCTACGCAAACTTGATTAACAGATTTAAACCTAGTTTTTCTTACCCCCAATCCAGTGTTCTGTCTACAATGACACTTTGACATATAAAACAGTTAAGGGAGAATTTGAAAACATCTGGATGATTAGTCTGGGATCTTCAGTAAAGCTGAATGCAAATTATTGACTGAATATAGGACTGTTCATGCCTTACATGCACATTAAGTAGCTACTAAAGAGTCAGACTTAATTGCCTTCCTCTTTGGGCACCAATTAGAAATATTGAAATATTAATAAACTGGCTGATTTGGGAGAAATATCATTATGTATTTTCTTCCTACATATTGCTTTTAAGCACAAACATATCATGGGCACTCAGTAAATATTAAATATTTAACAGCAACTAAAAATTGAAATTATGGTAATATATTTTACAATGAACTCACCATAAGATGAAGTAAAACAAGTTTTAGCACTAGATCTGGAAGCTGAGCAGATTTAGATAGCGGCGTAAGTGAATAACCCTCTAGGAAGGTAAGAGACACTAACATGACTGTGGTAGAAAAAGTTAATAGGAGGTTAGAGCAATAAAAAATTTTATTGCAATCTGAAAATTGAAACTGCCTCTCCTGGTTTTCATATTTGTTCTGTTCATCTAACATCCAAAATGTAAATTAAAGGATATATTTCTACGCTGCTGTCATTTCTTCCCCATGCCCAAACATGAAGTGAATATTATTTCATTATCTACTGGTAGTATCTTACTCTGAAAGAACATAAAGTGTGTTCCCTGAAGCTATTCTTTTTTTCCTACTTATGCCCTCTTTTACACATAGTCTGAGATTTTCAGAAGAGCTAATTGTGATAATTTTAAAAAGGGTGTTAAATCACTTTATCCTTTGGCATTCATAACTCACTGAATTGTGAAACTGAGACTCTCAGGAGTGTATGCAGTTTCAAAAGCACACTTCTGTAGATTTAAATCAGAGCTACAAGTTATTGGGAAGAAATCAGGCTGGGAGCTAGCTCACTCTCTTCTTTCTTAAGTGAGTGGAGGGAAAAATGTTCCATAAAAGAGAGAAAAAGCTTTTAAAATGGAAGAATCCATAGGGAAACCTTAATATAAGCCCCTGTTCCTCAATTCTTGTAAGATTCATGAAAAAAAGAAGCACTTAAAAGTACTCTTTGAGGACTCTGTTCTCCTCCTTTTCCGTTTTTACAATCCCTCTGAGGATAAGAGAGAATGCACTTAAAGTTACTATTTGGGTGACTCAGTCCTTCTCCGTCTCCCTTATTCTTCTAATAGTCTCTCAAATGCTCCAAAGAAATTAGAACACATTTAACCAGAGCTTTCATGAAGCTCAGCCACCATTTCCTCTCCCAAGCCTGTGATTAACCCATTGATGGGTCCACAAAGTCTGAGTAACAATCCAAATATGGCAGCAGAGACACCATGCTCCAGGCCACATGCACCAGCTATTCTACCTATCCTAGTAGTTATTTCTGACATGTAAAAATATTAATCCACGGTAGGTTTCACTGAGTGAATTCACACAATAAAATACTTAGAAGCATCAAAAGCCCTCATATCATATTTTAAAATATTTCTTCAGTTTTCATAAACTCACTGTGACTACTATGTGCTTGCTTTCTGTCCTACACCCCTACTTACTCTGACACAGAACAATGCCCTACAAACATATCTTTAACTTTTAAGAAACATGCACAGAAGTCACCCCTTCCTGTCTAATATATCACAGGTATAATAAGCTAAATTCCAGGTCAGGATAAGGCTTTCTCTATTTGTATTGGTTCAGTTAATATTCATAAGTTTGTCAGCTTTTAACATTTTAATGCTGAATAGTTTTGTGTTTTCTATAGCTGTACTGAGGTTTTTGCTTCACAGAACAAAGTTGAATAATACATCTTTATAGTATGTGCCTTTAACTTAAACTATAGCAATTTATTTTAGTAAGATGCTTGCAAACTCAAAAATAAAGAGCTGCAAAGCACACTGATATAATATTCTCTTGAAGACTCTACTGGAGTTTCTTTAAGTACTTTTGTCCTTTATATATTCATATATCATAAGAATCAATGACCCCAAAATTAATAACAGCATTTGAGACAAAGTTTTGTATTAGGGAACATACGGAGAAAATATCATGATTATGTAAAAAGATTAAAACATGTATAAGGTTAAGTGAGTTTCTAAAGTCTGTATTTCCCTTCATTATATATTGCAGCTACAAAAGAAAATCCTCAAGAGAATTAATATGAACTTATGATAATGCCTGCAGCACGGTTCTGTTTTTGCCTATTTTTGCTGATAATGCAATTCAAACTATACCCTAATAATCTTTAGTAAAGGAATCCGATTATTCACCTATAAACATGCAGCAATAAGGTGTCATTCTTTAGTCAATACCGACTACTTAACATCTCTCTTTTTTACAGGTTTGGATCCCCAGCTCATTAGATCATTACCTGATAAATAGGGAGAGGGTAATGAATTGAGAAAATAACTACGTACCTTCAGAGAAAACCTGCCCGATAACAACAATCCATTAGAAAACTGGCAATATCCTCTGATCTATTGCCCGCAAAGCTATGACTTGATGGAGAGTTTCATTCCCTGTGCTCAGTTCTCCAGAAGAAAATCAGCACAATTTAAATATTTCTTGGAATGTGACAGCTCTCTAGATCCCTGGTTGCATTCTGTTCCCCAGGGAAGGCAATCTGGTGTTCCTGTGTGCATAGAGCAGTGAAGATGAATTGAATATGCTTGAGATAAATTAGGAATGGCTAAGTTAAAATTGTCGCTGCTCCAGACTCTCTCATCTGCAGTCTGTAAGCCTGTTTTTCTGTGAAAAAGCTAGATGGCAGGCTGCCTCAGTAAGTTCTTCTTAAGAGACACAGAGCATTTTCAATGAAGAAAAATTCTCCCATTATCTAAGCTAATGTGACTGCTGCTAAATCTAGTTTTTAAAGTGCCTACTGGCATGAAATTCATTTTCACTGTTGCTTTCTTTCAAACTACAGTCCAGAATCCATACTATCATGCTATATACATTTCTATCTGAGAGAAACATTTAAAGTTTTCAGTTAACATATTAAATCGTATCCCTTTTTGCAGTTTTAAAGATCATTTATGTACAGGAAATATCCTCTTTACATCCTAAAGTCATTTTATGAATTTTATAATATGTAGAGGGTTTTGTTTTAAATCACAGTAACTGAACATAAATAATTGTATTTTTATTAACAATTACTTATTGTAATGCAGATCCACTTAGAAGTGTACCATTTTTAAACATCAGCTAAAATGCAGAAGTTATATAAAAATGAACAAGGGGAATGCAGATTCCTAATATGTGACCACAGACATAAATATTGACTCCGAATATCCTCCTAAAGAAAATAAGATGTTCCAAATAAAACCATCACATAAATTATTCCCTTCTATTAAAAATAAAAACAAGTCACTTCTGAATTCTGTTTCAGTTGAATATGTTGTGATATGACAATTTCCCCTAAATTAGAAAATTTTTTCAGAATTTTAATAATATTCTGGGTTCGAGACTTAGAACACTTTATGTGGAATATTAGCAACACACAAAACACAGGAAGAAGGGTTATCAAAGTTTTCAGTTCCATTTCTTTATTTGGATCCTCTATATGAAACAGTGTTTACATTTTCAGAAAAAGCATTTAAAAAGCATCATAATCCATGAGTATATGTACGTTTTTTAAAATGCTGGCTAAAATACCCAATCTTAACTTTCTATACTTTTCTACATGGCATTTTGTAATGCTCTATGTCTGATTATTTGATGGATAAACAAATTGTTGCTTCCACAACAAAAATGGGATATATATATTGTGAGGGAGGCAATGATAATATAATCACCTGGGAACCAACAGAAGAAGTAAATGAATATTTTTATTTTTCCTCCATTCACCCTGTAGCTATAGCTGATCACTTTACTCAAGAAGGTGGAGGGGAGAAGAAATAGGAGAAACAAAATAGAACACAGCACAGCAAATGCCTCCAGCCCTTCTCCCTCTTCAGAAGTGGTAACTCTGTAGCTATTGTTGAGGGAAAACATAGGGGAGTTGGAAAAAAGCAGCTTCAGCATACCAGTTGGGAACTATAGTTATCTAGCAGATTTTCAAAGACCATGAAAGAAAAACAAGGGAGAGAAGGAAGAGAGGAAGGGAGGGAGGAAGGGAAAAAGGCTATTTATGACTCTCAATTGCCATTTTAAAAAAGACTAAGGTGCTTAGCACTGAATATACATAAAGCAAATGAAAAAAAGATAAAAGTTAATAAATCCAATAACTGACAGTTGATTCGAAAATCCAACTACATTGCACATATGTGCATTGAGCATCCCAGATAATGTAATAGATAATTACAGTGTTAAACTAGGCACACTTTAAGAATTTCAGATGTCTCTCTCCACTTAGAAACTGCCAATTTTACTAGCACTATATTGCAGTGATAAATTCAGGGCTATATGCAATTATGTATGAGTGATATCTAAACTATTCTTGAAGTATTAGGAATCGTCTCTTGTAGGAAGTAACATTTAGAAAAGGCCAAGTAAGCCTTGGTTAAAAGGATAAGGAATATTTCCAGGCACTGAGAACAAAGCCCCAAGGGAAATATGCATATCACATTTGGATAAATGAAATAGTTCAGTATGGCTGGAGTGTAGAGTGAGGTATGAAGGGCATGGAAGAGAAATGTCTGGAGAGATAATGAGTCCTTTATGCTATATAAAGGAGCTTAGACTTTATCTCTGAGGGTTCCTAAGTGGAAAAGATAAATAATCAGTGCATTACAGAAAGATTACTCTTCATGTCATGCTAGTCAGGTAGAAAATACTACTGCACACCTAGTTGGCCAAGCTAAACACTTAGTAGTCATACAATTCACCCCTTCTTCGTTTACTTCTAATATCCAGTTTATTATCCATTGATCCTACCTTCTTTAAATACCTTTTGCTATTTCTAGCTTTCATGGTATATTTCTAGGTTTCATCACCTCTTACCTACATAATGGCAAGAATCTTTTATTTGAGCTCTCTGTTTCAAGTAATTTTCTCCATCAATACCTCTTACGCAGCTGCCAGTTCATAGAGAATAATGCTCCAAATTCTTAAAATGATCAGGAAGTGTTGTCTCACAAACTTGGGAGCTTCCCAGGTGAAATCTGAAACTGACCCATACACAGAGAGGGCAAGGAGAGATGGGAGAAAGAGGCAGACCAGTCCAGATTGGTAGGGGGCAGGTTTAATAAGCAAGGGAACTTATATACAAGACTTGTCTTGGGTGGCCGCAAGACAAGTAGATCTCTATAACCACCCAAAGTTTAAAAGTCTATACAGAAGCCTTACTCTGTTCAGTCAGGTATACTGTCCAGATGGTCTCAACAGTACATTGCTCTCTCAAGGCTGCATCCTTGAAAACAGCTCCCACTGTGGGAACAGTGGGCAGAAGGTACATTTCAAGGACGGGGAGATGTGAGGAGCTCTGATTGCCTGGGTCCAGCTCATAGGTCAATCAAGTGGTCACGTCCTCTAGATGACCTTTTCGAATAGCAAGATCTGACAACATGGCTTTCTCAATGGACAGTTACCCTGACCAGATTGCAAACTAAAGAAAACAAGACTAATAAACCACATTATTTGATTTTACCTCTAAAGCCTCTGTATATGCTGCCCCTTCTACCTAGAAATTTTCATCAGAACTATGTGGCTAGAGAACTCTCTTATATCGTGGAACATTTTTGTTAAATATTTTCTCTTTGAAATCATCCTGATTCCCTCATAGTCAGTCAATTTTGTCCTCTGAGCTAATGCTTGTCTCTTATATGATGGTTTGGTAACCATCTCAATGTAGTCAATTCGCAGGTAAAAGGCATATTCCCTTTTGGAATCCTTTCTTCCCTCCCTTCCCCTCCCCTCCCTTCTTCTCTCTCCCTTCCTTAATGATTTACTCCTGCTTTTAGCTTTCCATATGTTTGTGTATATCTATGTCTTTTGAGTTGGTTGTAGATATTATATTCTCAGTTTTTCTCCTGAAATCTATTTTTTTTCCTGATACTTTCATTTATACCCTTCTACTTCTCACTTTTACTGTTTCTCTATTTTTGTTTTCCCTTCCAATTTATTCTTATATATTTTTCTATTTTTTTACTATTTGTATTCTCTTGGTTCTTTCTATTCACTGGTCTTGCTCCATTTCTCCTCTATCCTGTTATCTTAAAAAAAAAAAAAGACCTTGAAACTATCTTACTAACTTTTTAGAAATATTCTAAAATTTTCTCCTACTGATAGACTCTACTTTTCATATTCTCTTCAATTAACATGATGCAAAACTAAACTGTGGAAAGGAGTTGCATTTGATTTGCATTGCATAGTTGTGATGTATGTCTACATAGAAATTTTTTGTTTGTTTTTTTTTGTACTTGTTGAATTCATGGTTCTCTGCAAACTCCATCATAAAAAACTTTTTTCCCCCAAGTTACAGTTTCAATTAAAATATTAAAGAGCCTAGGGCTTCCCTGGTGGCGCACTGGTTGAGAGTCCGCCTGATGATGCAGGGGACATGGGTTCGTGCCCCGGTCTGGGAAGATCCCACATGCCGCGGAGC
>NW_020173924.1:928265-931380 GCF_003031525.2 Neophocaena asiaeorientalis asiaeorientalis
AAAAAAAAAAAAAAAAAAAAAAAAAAATTAAAGAGCGTAAATGCACAGCAAAATTAATTTTATCATTCAAAATTTAGTTTTAATAGCAATAATCAGAAAGGAGATTTACTCCTTTTGCTACTCTACATGATTTTTTAAATAATTCATTTTCAGTTAGTTTTATTTTATAATATATGTAGCAGTCCAAAAATGTGACATATTTTATAACAAAATCAGCTCCACATTTATACATTTTTAAATTTTAATAACTTATTTATCCTTAAAAATTTATTAGAGTGACTGACCTTACAACACAGGGGATGGTTGCAACATAATAAATTAAGAAATAATAAACATAGACATAGTATCTTGCTTATAAATAAAAGAAACAAATTTAGTAGATAAATATTTTAGAGATCATGAACCGCTTTTTCAACTGACAGCATTGTATGAAGAGAAATACAGATTTAAATTACAGAATATAATAAATATTTAAATTGGGAATAAATTTAACCAATGAGGTAAAAGACTTGTATACTAAAAACTACAAAGTGTTATTGAAAGAAATTAAAGAAGCAAATCAATGGAAAGACATCCGGTGTACATGGACTGGTATACAATCGCTATCAAAATCCCAATGCCATTTCCTTTCAAAAATATTAAAATCTATCCTAAAATTCACATCAAAATTCAAGGGACCTCTGATAGGCAAAACAGTCTTGAAAATAAAAATAAAAACTGGAGGTCTCATGCTTTCTGATTTCAAAACTTACTGCAAAGCCACAGTCATCAGAATAGCATGGTACTGTCATAAAGACAGTAGAACAGCACACACAACACAGAAATTAACCCATGTATATGGTCAAATGATTTTTTACAAGGGTACCAAAACCATTCCATAAAGAAAAGATGGTCTTTTCAACACACGGTGTTGAGAAAACTATATGTCCACATACAAAAGAATGAAGATAAACAATTACCCTATGCCATACACAAAAATTAATTAAAAATAGATAAAATATCTAAATTTAAAAGCCACAGCTGTAAAACTCTTAAAAGAAAACTTAGGGGGAATCTTGGTGAGATTGGATTAGTCAGTGGTTTCTTGTATATGACACTAAAAGCATCTGCAAGAAAATTTAAAAAATAGATAAATTGGACTACATCAAAATTTAAAACTTTGTGTGTCAAACAACACAATAAATGCAAAGAAAAGGCAACTCATGGAATTGTAGAAAATATTTGTAATTCATATATCTGATAAGGAGTTAATATCCAGAATATGTAAAATGAACTCCTACTGCTCAACAATGCAAAAGTAAACAACCCAACTAAAAAATAGGCAAAGACCTTGAATAGACATTTCTCTAAAGAAGATATATGAACAGTCAATAAACATATGAAAAGATGCTGAATATCAATATCATTAAGGAAATGTAAAGCCAAACCACAATGAAACTGCATCTCACACTCATTAGGGTGGTTACCACCAGCAAAACAGAAAATAACAAGTGTACATGAGGATATGGAGAAATCAAAATTCTTGTGCAATATTATTAGGAATGTAAAATGCTGCAACTGCTATGAAAAACAGTATGGCAGATCCTCAAAAAATTAAAAATAGAATTACCATATAATCTAGCAATTTCATTTCTGGTATATACCCTAAAGAAATGAAAGGGACTCAAACAGATATGTGTGTCCTCATGTTCATAGCAGCATTACTCACAATAGCCCAAATGTGGAAGCACCCCAAGTACCCAACGAAGATGAATGTATAAACAAAATGTGGAATATACATACAATGGAATATTATTCAGACTTAAAAAGGAAGGAAATTCTAACACATGCTACAACATGAAAGAAGCTTGAATACATTATACTAAGTGAAATAAGCCAGGTACAGGGAATTCCCTGGTGGCCCGGTGGTTAGGACTCTGAAGCTTCCACTGCAGAGGGCATGGCTTTGATCTGCCCCGCGGTACGGCAAAAAAGAAAAGAAAAAGAGAAAACAATGACACAAAGAAAAGATTGACAAGTATGAGAATAAAAAAATAATATATACGGGGGCTGTTCCTGGTGGCGCAGTGGTTGAGAGTCCGCCTGCCAATGCAGGGGACACGGGTTCATGCCCTGGTCCGGGAAGATCCCACATGCCGCGGAGCGGCTGGGCCCATGAGCTATGGCCACTGAGCCTGCACGTCCGGACCCTGTGCTCCGCAACGGGAGAGGCCACAGCAGTGAGAGGCCCGCATAATGCAAAAAAAAAAAAAACACATATATATATAATATATATATTATATATATATACAAAAAAGAAGTAAGCCAGACACAAAAGGTCAAATTCTGTATCATTCTACTTATATAAGGTACTTAAATTAGTCAAATTCATAGAGATAGAAAGTAGAATGGTGGTTGTCAGGTACTGGGGGCGGTAGGAATGAGGAGTTATTATTTAATGGGTATGGCGTTTCAGTGTGGAAAGATTATGAAGTTCTGGAGATGAATAGCAGCAATGATTGCATAATAATATGATTATACTAATACCACTGAACTGTACACTTAAAAATGGTTAAAATTATAAATTTTATGTTATGTATATTTTACTACAAAAAAAGTCCAAAAGTAAATATTGAATCATTATTCATCTCTGATAAAAAAAAATCAGAGGTGAAACATTCTAAACATCTTCCTAAGTGTAAGCCAAATTATTGTTAGAATCAAAGCATTGAACATATATGCTGTTTTCTGTATGACATAGTAAATAATCTGAAGAAACATGTCTTGCTTCTGAGTTCTAGGATAACTACTATTATTATTTATTACTATTTTATCTTAAAATAATGGGATAAAAACATTAAGTTTCTTGGGTTAATAATGTAGGTATCTAAACAAACATAAATTGTATTTCTTCTTCTAACAGAAAAGAGTTGTAAAAAATCTGAATATAAAGGTTAAGGAGAATAAAATGCATAAATCCAGCATTGTTAACACCTTAAGGATATATCTCCCCCTCCAAACTCTCTATGAGAAAAATATATGTATGAAATATGCATATACATATAAGGAATTTACATACATATATATGTATAAGTTCATTATATATATATATATATATATATATATATATATATAT
>NW_020173924.1:931779-934821 GCF_003031525.2 Neophocaena asiaeorientalis asiaeorientalis
AAGATGAAATGAGTTCTAGAGATTGATTGCACAACAATCTGAATGTATTTAACACTACTGAAGGGTATACTAAAAGTGACTAAGACGGTAATTTTATGTTGTCACAATTTAAAATTTAAAAATCATAATAAATACATTTTAAAATATGTTTTCTGTGGAAAATGAGTTTTAAAAATCATTGCAAAAATATGTGAGAATATACTTACAAAAACAAGGGTCAATGATAGGCCTTGAATTCATATTAATATTATAAATTAAAATCTATAGGAAAGAAATTTCATTCAGTTATTTCCTAAAACTAAACACCTTTTATTTGTAAATTCAAAGTAATTTTACCAAGTAAAAATTAATTACCTTTTTTTATTTGTTTACTTCAAAGTAAAATATTCTTGATAATTATATTAAAATTGGCAGCATTTTATGTTATACAGTATAACCTGGACTGAAGAGCATAAATTCAAGTACCTGGAGTATTCAAGAAAGCTGAAATATTAATTCTTCAAAGATTCCATCAATAGATCCAGTGATAAGGCAAAAGACATGGAAGATGTCTTAAGTTTCTTTAAACATGTGAATCCTGACTTTGAAAAAAAAATCCAATAGGATTAGCAAACTATATTTTGTTCTTCCAAAATAAATGTGTTTCTCATTTATCCTTTATATTCAAACACTAAAGATAAGAGCTTCAGCCCAGTTATCTATTCATGAATTATTACTGATTTCCATGAAAATAGAGTACTTATAAATGACTTGAGAAAAGTATAATACTAATCCTATTAGAACTGACATCTTTGATTCAAAAGAGTTTGATTTTATTATAAACAACAAACTGTTTTGTCAGAAAGTGCTATTTAAAAAATTGTTAAACTACTTAAAAGTATTTTTAAATCAGTGTTAAGTAGTTTATGAGGTAGGTAAACACAATTTAAGAGATCATTTAAACATTTGATATACTTCTGGGTACAAATAAAGTAGTTGAAATAGTTTATATATCAATAAGGCTTGTGTTAGATGTAAGTTTTAAAGTCAGTTATGAAAGCTATTAATTAACATTTTTAACTCTAAAGTGACAATTATAGCATATGTCATCAGATTTGTTGTCAAAACACTGAACATTCTAGTGTAAATCTTAAAAATTTAATATTTTTATGATCCATGTTTGTTCATGATTCAAAAAATATTTGAGCCAATTTTCAAAGTTAAAAAAGTACAAGTGTATAAGAGAACACTATGAACTTCATGTAGACAAAAATAATACAATTTCAAATAAAACCATGCCAAGGCCATGCTCAAGGCCAAAAGACACACTTGGGATGATTTCTTGTTATTATAGAGCAGAAATTTTGGGGAATATGCAGAGGTTTATTTTACTATAGAGTGGAAAAATGTTAAAATTATACACCAATAGCCAACTTTATTGGATCTTCTCCCAGACTGGTGAGAGAGCTGAGTGTTATAATCATGAAAACAATATATCCTTCCCTATTGTGAAATGACTGAATGAAGAGCTTCTACACAATTATTTCATAGTATTTTCTAATTTGGGGGCCTCTTTTTAAGGCTCCAGTGAAATCTGGGACATGTGATATCTTTTGGGGGGTGTATCTTAAAATCATATAAATTTAAATTTATGAAAGAACTTTAGAGATCATGTACTTCAATCCCTTCTTATTTCCTAGTTCGTTGTCTTCCCCAAAGTCAGTGATAGAAAATTTAGAACAAATATTTTTAGTTTAGTATTCATTCCACCATACCATACTATGCCTTCATCTATGGAAAAGCCTGGGAATATCAATATCTTTACATAGCATTTTCCAGCCAAAATTTTAATAATTATATTGAATCACTGTGTTAGGCACTCCAGGTAATAAAGAAAAATACTAACTATTCCTATAAGATCTTAGAAACAATTCAGTAGGAAAGCATAAAATTGATCAAATGAGAAAAAATTATATACAAGGCAAAGCATGATGTGACATAAGAGAGTTATAAACAGAGAACAATTAAGAATTCATAGCAGGGATTTAGTAGTCAACAAATATATTATGGAGGAGCAAATCTGATGAGAAACTAAAGTTACTTCATAACAATAGTTGGCTATATCCTACTTAAAAGAGCACGGTCAAACCTATTCTTCAGCACCGGTGGAGTGAACAATCATTGTATATTAGGGAAAGTCTCATCCAATCTCTTGAAAATAGCCATTCAAAACACACAAGGGCATGGTAACTATTCCTGCTCTCTGCAACTAGAGAAAGCCCGTGCACAGCAATGAAGACCCAATGCAGCCAAAAATAAAATAAAAATAATAATTTAAAAAAACTTTTAAATGCTTCTAGTTCTCTAGCATATTTTCAAAATTCAACAGACTATGAACAATATAAAAAGGCCTTTAGAAAGTAATCCAAGAGTTCTCAAATGTGGAAGCTATCTTTAGAAGCCATACAAGTGGATACACCAGTGACCCTAGACAACACTTTGCAGTTTTCACAACAGTATCAACTTTGAATGAAATATGCCAAACCTGGAATTACAATGTCAATTTTAAAAGATATGAAATAAAAAGGGTTATCAAAAAAGGAGTTTATGCTCTCCAGTTAGGCTCTAAGCACTACTAATCCTTCATTTTAACTATGAATACACTACCAAGATATCATTTTAAATGGTTTAATATGCTTATAGGAAGTTTTAATCATTATCCCAATAATTTCAAATTCAATTTTATTGGAAAAATACACCAAGCCTATCATTAGCTGAAATTTTCCTAAACATCCTATTTAACAATGTGCTCTCAAAGAATAAATATTTGATATTTTTTGAAAGGTAAATAAATACTGATGTAGCCATAGTAAGAAAACTGGGAAGGTAGGCCACACTCAAAAGCAACCTTATGGATATCTAGAACATATGGATATTGCTTAATTTGTCACTAATGTATGCAAAGCATTCAAAGTATTAAAACTGCAAAATTATTTTCTAATTTTATTAAAAATTGGGAGATTCTGTATAAATATATATATATATATATATATATATATAACA
>NW_020173924.1:934939-982298 GCF_003031525.2 Neophocaena asiaeorientalis asiaeorientalis
GTATATATATATATATATATATATATATATATAACATAATATAAACTTTATATTTTAGAACAATTTTAAATTTATAGAAAATTTGTGAAGATTTTACAGAGACTTCCCATATACCCTTTCAACTAATTTCACTATTACTAAAATCTTATATTAGTATGGCATACTCACCAAAATTAAGAAACCAATACTGATACATTAACTAAAGTATATATTTACATTTCTTTAGTTTTTACCTAATTTTCTTTTCTTGTTTTAGGATCCCATCTAGGATACCACATTTCACATGCTATTCATGTCTCTTTAGGCTGCTCTTGATTGTGACAGTTTCTTAGGTTTTCTTTGATTTTGATAATCTTGACAGTTTTGAGGAGTACTGGTCAGGTATTTTGAACAACATCCCTTAATTGGGATTTGTCTAATGTTTTTTCTCATGATTATCCTTGGCTTATGGGTTTCTCATGAACGACCACAGGGGGAAAGTGCCATTTTTATTCTTTCAGATTAAGAGTGCATACAATAGACATGACATCACTGTTGATGTTAACCTTGATCAACTGGCAGTAGTGTTAGTCAAGTTTCTTCACTATAAGGTTAATATTTTTTAATAAAGTTTCTTGTCATATTGTACTCTTTGGAATGAAGTTACTATGGGGATGGGGAATTATTCTTCCCCACCTTGAAGGTAGAGCATATAAATTATCTGGAAATTTTCTGCATAGATTTGTCTCTTCTCTGTTTATTTAGCTAATCATTTATATCAGTATGGACTCATAAATATTTATTTTAAACTTTAGGTTATAATCCACTACTACTTTATTTTGTTGTTCAAATTGTTCAGCTTTGGACACTGGGAGCATTTTAGTAGGCTCCTGTGTCTTTCTGTCATACGCCCATCATTGTGGATTTTTCTTGGAGAACTTATTTTCTGAGGCTGTAGAATGCCCTAGACTAATGTGTATATTTCCTACCCCATCCTACAATCAGCCATTTTCCCAAGGATTCCTCATTCTTTTTATTAAGAATGGTAGTAAGAAACCAATATCTGGATGCTAGGGCTGCTCACTGTTACTGGGGTGTTGTTGTTTCTTAGCTCTCTGAAGTGGTAAAGTAAGGAAATATATGTGTATCTACTAAGTCATGTACAAACACATATTGATAAATGTTTCTATATGTAACAATCTGTGTCTACATTAGCTGCAGATGGCTTTATACTGATTCCTTCCTTTCTATTACCTTACTCTACCCCTCTTTTACCTGCTCCAAGTAAGCAGATCTTTGCTTTCTCTCCAACTCCAGTCATGATAATCTTGGCACCTACAATCAGCCACCCATTAATTTAATTGTTTACGTCCATTATACACGTGTAGTGGTATCAGAATTGTTAACATGCACTCCCTACAGAAACAAATTTATCATCTAAAGTACAGGGCTTAGATACAGATTCTAATCACCTCCAAAGTTAATTAGGTCAGCATCTTTTTCCTCCACCCCTCTTTCTGTGAGATTATTACATGCATTTGTAATGAGTTAGTGTTTGTCACTTTCTCATTCCATCCTGGGTGACTGACCTCCCCAACAAATTTTATGTTTGCATATATTAGGGTTCACTCTGTGCAGTAAATTTCTATGTGTTTTGGCAAATATATAGTAACATGTATTCACGATTAAATTATTATTAAAACATAGCTTAACTGTCCTAAAATAATCCTGTTTCATCTATTCAGCTCTCTAGTTACCCTGAAAACCAAGAAACTACTGATGTTTCTACAGTCTATAATTTTGCCTTTTCCAGAATGTCAAATAATTAGAATCATAGAGCATGTATCCTTTTAATACTAGCATCTTTTAATTAGCAATATGCATTTAAAATTCACCCATGTCTTTTCATCATTTAACAGCTCATTCCTTTCTATCACTGAATAATATTCGATTATATTGAGGCACCCATATTCTGTTTGTCCATTCAAACCTGTTAGAGGACATATTGGTTGCTTCCAGTTTGTGTTGATTATGAATAACACGTCTATAAAGATTCACCTAATAGTTTTCTTGGGATGTAATTTTTCAGTTCAGTTGGGTAAATACCAAGAAGTGTGATTGATGGATTATATAATAAAATTATGCTTAGCTTTGTAAGAAACTGTAGAACAGTCTTCCAAAGTGGCCACTAGCAACAAATGATGAGTTTCTGTTGTTTTCATCCTCACCAGTATTTGTAAGTTTTTTGGATTTTAGCCATCCTAATAGGTGTGTGATAGTTTCTCATTGCTGTTTTAATTAGCAATGCCCAAATGACAAATGATATTAAGCATCTTCTGATGTGCTTGTTCACCATCTGTATATCTTCTTTGCTGACATGTCTGTTCAGATCTTTTGCCTATTTTTAAATCTGGCTGTGTGATTTCTTATTGTGGATTTTTAGGAGTTCTTTACATATTTTGACTACAAATTATCAGATATGTGTTTTGAAAATACTTTCTCCCAGCATTTGCTTCATTGTTTTATTATTTTGCATCTTCCTCAGCGCAGGTATGTATTTAATATTGATAAAGAACAACTTGTCAAGTTTTTCTTCCATAGATTATGCTTTGGTGTTATAAGCTAAAATCTCATAAATGAACCAAAGTTCATGTGGATTTTCTCCTGTATATCTTTTATCTTATAGACTATGTTTTTTCTTACCTTTTAGCATACCCTGTAGTATTTTGGTAGAATACAGATATGATATATGGGGTAATAGGAACTGAGGCAACTAGGCCTTTAATATCAAGTTCTATGTTTCTCTACTCCTGCCAAAGTCACAAGAGGATTTTTATGGTTCTTCACCATGAGAAACTGGTGACATTCCTGGGAGTAAAAGCCATAAATGCTGCCTCCCAAGACTGTGGTTCCCAGGAGTTTCTCACAACTCAAGCTTGCTTACCTTCAGCCTCCAACAGCTCACCACAATTGCCATTTGCAGGTTCCTAGCACTTATAGCTCCAATGGCTTCTGGTGCAGGGAAGCCCGCCTTGGCTGTGATTCTCAACCTTTATTCTCCCTTCAGATTTCAGGGTAGTGGTTTCCCCTGCAACCTCATTTACCTGACGATTCAAGAAAAGTTCTTCATTTTCATTTTGTTCAGTTGTTGTTGTTGTTGTTGTTGTACGGACAGGAGTGACAACTTTTAAGCTCTTTGCATGTTGGAGCTGAAACCAGAAGTTCTTTCTGTTCTCTTTAAGTCATGTCATTAAATACACGTTTTAGATTTCAGACTTTAGAATAGTTGCTAGAACACAATGTCAGAATAAAATCCCTCTTTACTGAGATTTTTTAAATGTATGACAGAATATGAAGCAAGCTCATCATAAGAGATGAAATAATAAGAGAAAGAATGGTTACAAATTCTAAGAATGTGATTTGAATTTACAATAAACTTATATTTGCTGATAACTTTTCTATGCATTGTAAGTTATACTGTTTCAATTGTCAATCATTATTTTCATTTTATTTTCTCATGTTAAAATAAAACATATAACCTATAGAGTAAAATAGACATTAGCATCTTAAAGAAAATGGTTTCAAAAAGAAGTTCAGAGAGTGGCATGGACTTGTATACACTACCAAATGTAAAACAGATAGCTAGTGGGAAGCAACCGCATAGCACAGGGAGATCAGCTCGGTGCTTTGTGACCACCTAGAGGGGTGGGATAGGGAGGATGGGAGGGAGACACAAGAGGGAGGAGATATGGGGATATTACAAAATAAAAAATTAGAAGTTCAGTCATTTTTTATTTTGGACTGTTTAAAAAACTATTAATATGTAACTCTACATATATACTATAAATATCTGCTAAACAAATTAAATAAGATGCAAAAAGCATGGTCATTTTAAGGAAGTACACATGGAACCATCAGACATGCACATTTTACACACTTCCCTTCAAGTTATAGTCTATGCAGAGGTATAGTCATCAGTCAGTGTACTGTACATAGTTGGTGCATAATATTTGTTAAAATACTCTAAGATACTAGTATTATTTGCTACCATCATCACTAACAATGAGAATGTTATGAAAAAAGAAGTCTCAGGAAATAAATTATTGTCACTAAAATAAAGTTCCTATCTAATATCACCTTTTATTATTTATATGTATATTGAGTGACAACTATGTTCCATGTAATAGGTTATGCACAAAGCTTACAGCACTAAATAAGACAGAAATAACCCCTGCTCATGCAGAGCTTATACTCCAGTGTACACAAATTCTCTTCTTATCTAATATTGGCCTTCTTCAAATTGCAAAAAGTTGTTTACAGCTATTTCTAGCATCCAGTCATTCTCAGGAAGAAATATGAGGGGGATGTCAACCTTGTCTCCAGTCCACCTTTCTATAAATGTGCATAGTAAAGGTTTTGGAACTAAGATGTTCAATTCTTAAATGGCTAAAGCAGAATATAACCACTATTTTTATGGCTGCAAATAATAAGGCAGTTTTGCTTTGTATTTAAAAGATAATGTTTTCACTAATAAGGACTGCCACACCCCAAATAAAAATGAAAGTTCACTAAAATCTCTAACGCAAGTGAAGAGAGATGAGTACAGTCTAAATGGTATCCCATGCATTTGTTTTTGCACTCTATACATGTAAAGGAATTTTGTGCTGTGGGTTTGTGGTGACCTTCTAGGTCCTAAATGGGATGGGGAGCCTAGTGCCTTGAAATAGCCATATTTTCGGAGTTTGCAACTGAGGAGTAATTGCTAACCACAATATTTAGTGAAATAATAGACTTGTACTAAGGAAAGCAAATTCAAAGAGACCACACAAAAAGACTGGATTAAGATGGAAAGAGGAGTTTCCAAGTGCAGAGAAGATGGGCTACTCTGTAGTACTTTCTTCTTATTCTCCTGCTTACCACCTCCAGCCTGAATGCATGGAAGTTTTTAAGGAGTAAACAGTAACTAATCCTCACTCATTTTCCACACTCATTCTGAAGCAACTGCATAATAATCTTTAAATCCTTGACATTACTTGATTATGCAGTTTAATTAGCACACCACTCATCACTGAGTATTAGAGGTTTTTCATCTCATATCTCATACCACTTTTCAAATCACATCTTCTCTGAATGCCCTAATTTTTTTAATAACAATCCATTAAGCATAATGTTCATCATTTATGGAAAAAAATCATTATTTATTTTAAAAGTATATTACTTTTCAGTTTCATCAGAATCTCTTTCAAAATTTGATATTGTGCTGCTCAAAAATAGATTATTTAAAAAATCAATGTATTGCATGTGATGTTTTTGATAATTATATGTGAATGCATGTAGGTTGCTTTAAATGATTATCATTTTAAATACATAAGGCAATTTTCACAGGTCACAAGACCATGAAATTTGTTGAAACATTTTAAGATCACATACCAGAAATAATTATATTTCTAGTAAGTACTAGATTTTACATAGAAAGAACTTGTATTATATAGAAGCATATATTACCTGTATGATAATAACCATCAATATCATATGTGTACATGTGGGGGTGCATTTACATATATTTATGCATATATATATAATCAAATTCAATATATCATATATTAACTATGATTTGGCCTATGACTTCAGTATTCATCTCTAGTTGATTTTAAAAAAGGAATTCTAAAATGTTTCTCTTTTACTTAAGTAGGTAAAAAACACCTCCTATATGTAAAATTGATACCCAGATTATTTTTATCACTTATACTCCAGGTTGTTTCTGAAAGGAACTTTCCATCAGATATAATGTTGCATTTTTGTGGTAAGTTTAACTTATATTTTAAATCATTACTCTTTTTTCAAACCAAATGTTACTGTTGTATGTTTGTCCTTGTGCATTTTGCTAAGTATACCTCTGCTGTTACAAAATAAATATTATTTCTTTTACAATCTGGTTCATTAATTTTTAAGGATATGTTAAGGGGTACCAAATACTTACATCCCATACTGTCATACTTTATAAACTGTAAAGCTTTCTCCCTTAGAACTACTTTAATTAAAACCATTTAAAAAGTATGTGTTGGTAGGAAGGACGCTAATAAAAACTCTTTTTGTGCTTGATTCTGAGCTTTGGAGACATTATTTTCTACTTTTTACTTATGAGAGAAGGCTGGATTGCCCTTTCTGGACTAGGTCTGTGTTGACAAACTGCAATTAGTTGCTTTTGCTAGCAGGGCTTCTAACAGCTTACAGAAACATCGAAGAGTACAAGGTGAGAAGTGTGGTGTTACAAAATTAGATTCACAGTGTAACGGAGATATGCTGTGTTCAAAGGCGTTTTTAAACAAGTTACACCCCATGAAAATACTCCCTTATTAAACATAATTCATAGCAATTTTGTAAGTTTTCACAACCACAAAATATTGGCAATGATACCAAAATGAAAAATTCAATCACCCAAATCGTATAACTATACTATGCATGCTTGTTGTAAACACAATCCTGCTACCACTGTGCAAGGGAACAGCTACACAGACGGGAGCCAGCATAGAGTAAGAGCCCCATTTTTTCTACTAGTAAAATGGCATATAGTACATGACTCTTTTTGAATTATGGTTTTCTCAGGGTATATGCCCAGTAGTGGGATTGCTGGGTCATATGGTAATTCTATTTGTAGTTTTTTAAGGAACCTCCATACTGTTTTCCATAGTGGCTGCATCAATTTACATTCCCACCAGCAGTGCAAGAATGTTCCCTTTTCTCCACACCCTCTCCAGCATTTATTGTTTCTAGAAGATAAAATAAATATTAGGAAATAAAAAAAAATGGCATATAGTTTTACCCTTTGAAAGTATTCTCGTTTGGCACTGCAGGCATATAGCGTACATGTTTTCTAACAATTGTTGTTCTCGTATCAGTCTAAGAAAATAACACTGAAGGACCGTGTGCATGTGTGTGCGCGTTTTTTTCTCATAATAATTTTTTATAGGCGAATCACATTACCATATCCAGAAGGATTCTTTAGCACCTGTAGAATAATTTTACTGGTAGAACATGTAATGTTTTGAAAATTGTTTCCTCTATTCTGTCACCCACAAAACCCAGCTCACTTCTTTCATGAAAGTCAGCATATTTTTTGTGCGAGTTCACATAGCAGTTTCCTCAAATAATGTGTTAGTCCATCTGATTTACCCTGCTTCCATTTGTAGTAATGTCTTTAACAACCCATGTCAGATTTCTAGCCCCAAATTTATTCATTTTTATAGAGCAATTTTAGCTAAACCATTATCTTTTAGACTATTTCACTAAAGAAAAAAATATGAAAATGTTAGAGGATTTTATGCTAGATATCCACACATGAATAAGAATAATCACGCATTTCCAAAGTTACAATAAAACTTGTTTATAATAAAACTTGAATATTTCTTAAATCAAAATGACATCTTTCTATGTCTCAAGAAAAATAATGGATATATGGTTCCCTTTATTAATATGAATAAACGATTACTAGTGTTAAAAGTGCTTTTTGCTTAGATGCTCTTATAGATTAAATATATCTAATTATTTTAATTTTTAAAATTTGAGGCAACATTTTGTGCTTGCAACTGTATTCTATGCTTAACTCTTATGTGCCTATATACCAATATATACCACTAGTCCTTGCACTTAGTACACACTCAATAGCTATAAATTAACTATAAGAGAATGCTTATATAACTTCATATGTTTTTATTTGACATATATTTCATATTAAGTACTATTTAATACTAAGTATATTTATTTATTTTAAACTATATTTGAAATTTTATTAAAAAATTGATATGTGAATTTATAGCTAAAATGTTAGTAGATATATTAAATAAGTATAATTTATTAAATTTATATAAATTTATATATTCATGCAATATATAAGCAAATATATATTATTGTATGAGAAATTACAAAATGTAAATAAAGTTTTAAAAAGTAACATGTGGGACTTCCCTGGCGGTCCAGTGGTTAATAAGACTTCACCTTCCAAAGTAGGGGGTGGGGATTCAATCCCTGGTTTGGGGAGTTAAGATCCCACATGCCTCACAGCCAAAAAACCAAGACATAAAACAGAGGCAATATTGAAACAAATTCAGTACAGACTTTAAAAATGGTCTGACTCAAAAAAAATCTTTAAAAAAATATAATACGTACCAAACATACAAAGATTATATTAAAATGTTCATGTACACTGTTGAAAGTGATAAAATAAAGTCTTATGAAAGTAACATTATGGTGGTAACCAGGCCAGGAAACAGATTACTACACCTCAAAACACACTATTGTTCTTCCTAAATCTCATCTCCCTCCTATCCAGCAGAGGTAAAGATATACATTAATGTTCTGCAAATTGTATTTTCCTTTTAAAATATGAGCACCATTAAACAATATACTATTTTGTTTTGCATATTTTTGTATCTTATATAAATGGAATCTGTATGTATGTTTCTATGACTTCTTTCTTTTATTCATATGTATGTAGCTGTAATTTATTTTTATTGTTAAAAAGTAGTCCGTTGTATGAATTAATGACAAATTGTTCATTCTACTCTAAATGGATAGTTAAATAGTTTCAAGTTTAGAACTATGACAAACCACAAATATGCTGACATTTACATTCATTTTATATATATATATATATATATATATACACACACACACACACACACACACATACATACATACATATATCTGGTGCAGAGGTATAGGGGATTTTCTGGGTCAAATATTTAGCAGTGGAATCCCTAGGTTTTAAGATAAGTGTGTTCAGTTTTCCATAGTAATTGTACCAACTAACACTCCACCTGCAGTGACTGTTCCACACGCACTGTTACCAATGTCTGTTTTCTAAAAGATGCTCATTTGGTGAGTAGAAAATAGTACCTTCTTTTAACACAGATTTTACTCTACATTACCCTGATCACCCTACATTACCTATGATTACATATATATGTGTGTGCAGACATACACACACATCTTTATCTTTCAAAGTTTATAGGTGACTTGTGCTTCCTCTTCTTTGAAATTTTTTTCATTGTTTTTCTAGTGTTTGTTTTCTTTTCGTATTGATTCATAAAAATTCTTTTTATATTCTGTAAAGTAACAAATCTTTCAACAGTTAAATGTGTTCCAGAAGAGTTTATGGCATTTTTTTTCACTTCCCTTAAGTTTTTTTTTTTAATAAATAGAAGTTTGCAATGTCAGATGATTTATGAATATTTTTTACTTTCGATTTTTATCCTGTACAAAGAAATCGTTGTAAACATTATGAATATGGCTTCTTGTATTTTATTTTGAGCAATTATTACACTTACACATTTACATATTTTCTTTAAAATTTTAAATGTATTTTGTGTGAGTTAAGGCTCCAATTTCATTTTTTCCCTATGCATTTACCAGACAATTGTAACAGCAACAATAAAAAAGAAATGGTGCTTTTTCTCTTTTCACTTCCATCTTTGTCTTATCAAGCAACCAAAAAGGCACTCTTTTAAGTATCACTTGGTTATTTTTAAACATTTGCACTGAAATTTTAGAACTGCCCTGTCAAACATTACAAAATACATTTGTGATTTTAATTCAATTGCATTGAATCTATAGATCAATTTGGAGAGAATTATAATATGCTATATATTAAGATTTTTTATTTAACTGAATAGTGTATCTCTATATTCAGAATATCCTATTTCATATCTTTTATAAAATCTTAAAATTTTATCCATAAAGTATTTGTACATTTCTGCTTATTTATTCCTTATCACTATGTATTATTTTAATATTGTATCATATGAGGTAAATAGAATTTATGCCTAAAAAGGGCATGCTGCCGCTTCTTTTTGAACATTCTTATGGGTGTTAAGTCAATAGCTAAGTTGGATTTGAGGTTTTGTGGTTGATATAGGCTCTTCAGTTCACCTTAGTCTCCAAATTTCTCTAGCAGATAGCTGATGTACTTTTGTGTTTTATATTGGGAGTGGGTTGCTAGAAGGTTTTTCTCAGCGTTTCTGCTCTATTTTCAGCAGTCCCTGTATAGAGAGGATCTCTCTTCATGTTCTTTTCCCATCCCTAGTACTGGAATGCTATTGATGATAGAGGGATTTTCAATTCTCCTATTTTAACTTCAATCTTAGGTAGGCCCTGTACACCTGGGCCTCGATGGTTTAATTTAGGTATGATGATATTCAAGCTCATTCCCTTACTCTTTATTTAGTAGGCTGTTCATAGTAGAAACTCAGTAATTTTTCACTAACAAATATGAAACAATTAACACTAGTTTTTATAAAACTGTAAACATTTCCAGGAGAAAAGCCTTTTTGAGAAAATTATCATTTAAAAAATTATCTTCCCCAAAGAAATCTCAAAATTTATTAAAGAATCCAAATTTCAACATATTTGTGTGTGTGTGTGTGTGTGTGTGTGTATATATATATATATATATAAACTTAACATTTTCAATTCCCTTTACCTAATATCATCTTCACTAGCATAGGAAATAAAGGTATAGAACTTTCCACAAAGAAGAATATGACATCCAAAACACATTCCTTTAGGTATAAAGTTATATATTCTTGTTTCAAGAAATCAGTCTCAAACACAATAAACATCAACTAGGAAAGACAACATTTAGATGAAAAAAAATGCTGTGCCTAATTCATCTATAAATGACTATTCTACATATAATAAAATTTGATTTGAATACTTAGGAATTAAAATAAAATACTCATGTTCTGTATTCATATAAGCTTTTAAAGGATAATTATCTGCACTATTGTCTAATTAGAAATTTAAAGATACTTTACTTCATAATATGGTTGAATGTAGTACCGCCAAATGAGCCCTCATTAAATCCAAGAACGATCAAAGTATTTTAAGTTCTAGACATAGTTAAGTGAATATTGAACTAATTATTCCTTCAAATAAAATCCAAAAGGATCTATAAAACACTCTAAATACCTTTTTTTTTCCATTATCCACTTGAAGCTTGGAAAATGTTTCACATTTAGTCATATAGTAGTAAGCAATAAGCTACTGTTTAGAATTCAATGAGATAAGCAGTTGTTACTTGAAAGGATTTAATTAATTTTAATGTGATTTATTAATTGATAAGCTGTAGAACTAAGATATATAGTTTCCTAAAGTTCCAAAGGTCATTTTCAAGTCTACATGTTTTTGTCCTTTAAAAACTTTAATAATAACACCACCAACAAAACCAACACTAATTGTTATAGCAAAAATTTATTGACTCCTCCTCCATGGCAGACAGTTTCAATTTTAAAACATATCACATATTACCAAAGTACGACATCTTGCTCTTTACTTATTATGATCAAATTACATGGAGTAATTTGGCCAAAGTTGCAAAGTTTGTTAGTGATACGGCAGCATTCGAACTTTGGCAGCCTGATTCTAAAGTCTTAGACATTAATCATCGTATTCTATGGGATCTGAACCACTGTTCAGCTTTTGAAAAAGGAACTCATACATGCTATATCCTTAATGTTCAAAAATAAACATTTTTAATTAGGGCCATCAGTATGGCAATATAAGTGACTTTCACCAATCATAACCATCCACTGCCCTAGTCCCAGATAAGAAAATGCTTTCTGAGGAACTTTGTTATGAGTATTTAAGATAAAAATCACTTTTTCATTTTTATAGCCTTGAACTGTAAAACCCTTATGCTCCACCATAATCTTATCACATTCTCTTTACCACAATACTGTGGGAGTCAATATATACTGTGACTTGTCCACGGTCATAAGCTGATAAGTAAGAAATCAGAAACAAAAAATGGGACCTTATCACAAACCCCATGGTCTCTTCACTCCACCATACTGTTTCTTCCATGTGTGCAAATTTGCAACAGTATTTTTACTTCATAGTCACCATCAAAATTAGTCACATTCTTAGTGCATTTCAGTCAAGAAATTTTTTAGTCATCAGTTAAAAAGAAAAGGTGGAGAAACGTGACAAAAACAATATGAAATTAATAGTATAATATAGCTAACTCAAGAAATATTTAAATAAAGAAAAATGACTGAGGTAGAAGGCAAAGTGTAAAATGACTTCAAGGCATTGGCTTGGAAGATAGTGACACTGTGATGATGTTGATTAATAAGAAAAATCAAATTGGTGATTCTAACCACAGCTTCATGAATAATCCAACATAATGGCCAAAATAATCTCATCTGAGTTAGGGCACATATGGGGAAGGTTTGCATGTGTATACGTGTGTGTGTGAGTAGGAGAGAAAGAGATTAGAATGCAAGTATATATTATACTAAAGAAAAATATCCAATTATCAAACTAAGATATAGTGTAGAATTTCTTTCTAAAAAACAAACAAAAATTAAACTATTGGATGTTCTTAATGCATCTAGCAATTTAACTCACAACAGTTTAATTTGTCAAATTTAGGAAGGCCTTCTGAGGCTATTTTGGTCAAGATCCAATACATGCTATAAAATGAATAATCTTTTTGGTACGTTAAACTCTGACATAAATGTGGATTTTAGCAAAAATGACATATCTGCCTTTAGTGTAAAAAGAGAATATTATCATAGCACAATAAAAGTCCCATATAATAAGAGGAGGTCAGGGTTCAAATAATTTTAAACCCAAAGCTATGCTTATTTGGGCACCCCTTGCTATCAAATGTTTTTAAAAATTCCAATAAAATTGCAGAATTAAATATAGCTTTTCCCAATCTCTCTATCAGGTAAGGGCAAATAAAGAAACATTTTCCTTTTTTCTTTTTCTGTTCTACTTCACTTTAAACTTTGATGTGTCTACATAGTTAACAAAGTCATAGGTTCTTTCTTCCCTTTTCACCTTGTTATTTTCAATTCCATTTCCGTCTTATATCCTTTATGGGGTAGCTCTTACTAAAATTTTCAATTGCTACATGTAATTCTTTATTTGATGTGTTTCCCTATCTAGAAAAAAGCAAAGTAGTTCTCATTAATACTTCAATATGCTTAGTATAGAGTAGATATTCACAAACATATTTTGAAGAAGTTAATAAATTCATTTTAATATTTCCATTCACCTGTAAAAGATTATGTAGGAAGGTAGTAAAGTGTTCTAAATGATCAGGTCTTGACAGAAGCTCATGGTGCTTCAGAAAAATATGAGTGACAAAAGGAACCAAACAACTGTCAGAACCCTCACATTGCCTTCACTGTAGACAGAACACAATGGAGAGCTGAGCATTCTCTCCACTCTCCATGCTAACTTAGGTAACTATTTCTTCCTATGTTAATGGAGATGTAATTAAGATATACAGGGCACTTATTACTTTGTCAGACTGAAAACTCTAGTCCCCTGGGGTTTTAGCAAGGAGCAATTCAGCTTTTAGAAACAAGCTCAACTCATGCCGTTAGTTTTTTCCAATGGTTAAATTTTAAAAACAGATGACTTGTTAACTAATGGGAATATTATCTTTAAAAAGAAAATTTTAATACAGTTAATTTGCTTTCACTATTAAAACCAAGGTGTCATTATTAAAATAAAGTTTCCTCTTTAAAAAAACTAATTGAATGATTCAATAAAAATCTAATCATAATTAAATTTTAAATAAAATGTTATAGTGACTTGAAAAATATATAGTGTTTAATTAGAATTCAATCAGTTCTGTGGTTACCAGCCTGTCTATTCTAGTCTTCCAAACAAGACTGGAAGTGGGTATGTAAGTATTGAAGAACAAACATTTTCCTACAAATTCTGAGGAAATTAGGCCATTGCTTTTTGTTAAAAAAATTGCAGAAAAAAGCTTGAGATGAAACTATCAATAATATTGGATGCTTTGTAAGTAACATCTGTTTTCTTCCTAGATGCTCTTAACAAAGTGTTCTGTGTTTTTTAAATAAAAGGAAAAAAGGAACTGTGATCAGATATTAATCCTGTTTTCATTTATTTTGTCTGTAAGACAGATGTACAATAATCAAATGAACATAACTCAGGTATATAATTAAAGGACTTGTAAGAAAATTTAAGCAGTATGAAAAAGTACCACATTGGGATTTATTTTTTGATATTCTAATGATATAAAACAGCATGTGCCACCTACAGAATAAATTCCAACTAGAGGGTGTTGAGGAAAAAAATTATTTGATTCTCTATTATTCAGTGATTCTTTCAGAAATGAATATCTTTTCTAAGTAGCTAAGTAGCTTTTAAGAAATATATTTATGAAATTTTTTTACACATTTCCTTTGCAAGGAAGAACTCAGGAGAGGAAAAATAAGAAATATCCTTTCTGTCCTCTTTCTCCTGATCTATATTTTATTTCCTCTTTATGAGAGAAGTTGGACATTTAAAAGAAGTACTTATTAGCCAGCATAAATGTGACAAAAAGGTTATGTAAGAGAAGATCTTTCCTTTTTTTCTCTGTGTGAAGGGATGCTGTGTTATTTCTCTACTTCTCACACCCATCATTGATCCCTTTACCATAAAAATGAGATATTCTATTCTTAGCTCACAAATTTTCTGGAAGGATAATCAGAGAGTAAAATCAAATTGGGTCTTTAAAATCTAGGTACTCTTCTACTAGAAAGGCCATCTAGCATTGCTATATTTTCTATTTTAATACCTCATAAAGGAATACCTTTATAGTTTGCTGATGAACTTTTCGTTGAAGTCCAAGATCACTTACAAAATTCACTAAGGCTTAATTTAAAAGAAGAAAAAATCCACTTTGGCCATATCACACAAATAAAAATATTGATTTATTTATAGCACTATATATATCTCCTCAGCTATAAAAGTCCAGCTGTTGTGATTCATTATTTATTGATAGTAAAATTCTTGCTCTTTAGAGATGTAAATTAGAGCAAATGAGTTACAGTTCTGGAGCAAGTTTTATGCACCTGAATTATTAAAGTCAGTGAAAGTGAACATAAATATTAATCCCAAAGTTGACTTTAAAGAAATGGTGTCTTAAACAATTCTTTCTTTTTGTCCTTAGTTTGCCATAAACATAATAAAGGAATCATGATTAATTAAGGCAGTGTACTGTGGTAGAATTAGAACTGGACTAAAAACTGAGAAAACTTGGTTTCTTATTATGGTTTTATCTGCGGCTAGTATTAGTTGTATGAGCACTGTTTTCTTCTGTAAACTGCCTGGACCCCAGGATGCTGCCCTTGTCATCACACTCAACATGTTCACTCCCTCATTCATTTAAATATTTGTTCAACAAATACTGACAGATTATTATCAGGTGCTTTTATTGGCAGTGGGAAAAAAATGGAGGGGTAAGGAGGCAAGACCAGAGACCCTGTAGTGCTTTTAAGTTCTCAGAAGTGACATAGACAATTTTAAAAACATTTGAACAAATAGAGAAAAATGTAAGGTAAAATAGAAGCACAAAATAGGTAGAAATTATAATCTAAGAGCTCTGGAAGACTTTCAAGAGAAGTATTTCTAATGAACTTTAAATTCAGGAGTGGGGAAGAAGAATCTACAGAACTAAAAAGACCAAAAATGCTGAGGTCTGGAAGGGAGAAAGAGCACAGTCCATGCACGGAACTAATATAAGATTATAAAGTCTACAGTGTAGAAAACATCAACTGTGAGCTTAACTGAAAAGTTAAATTTCCCCCTGATAAACCCAGGCTATTAGAGACATTAAAACACTCCTCTAAGGGACCTCCCTGGTGGTCCAGTGGTTAAGACTCCGAACTCCCAATGCAGGGGGCCCGGGTTCGATCCCTGGTCAGGGAGCTAGGTCCTGCACGCTGCAACTAAGACCCTGTGCAGCATAAATAATTAAATTAAAAAAAAAAAAAAAAACACTTCTCTGGGTTCATATATTTCAGAAGCATTCTGTCTTGTACTACAATGAAAGAAGTTTATCATGAACAAGTTCATATGTTTTCATTTTCTTCAGATTCAGGAGTAAATCCTAAAAAGAATGGAAGAGTAAAAAGTAATTCAAACATAGTAAATGAGGAATTCCTTGGCTTATTATCAATAATACAATATTATTGCCAATAATTGTGAAATAATAGGCATTCATGTATCCTCTGAGTATTTTTTATGAATGTCATCTATTCAAAAGCTATAATCTTATAGCAGGTTATTAAAATATAACATTTTCACAGCATTCCTTCCTATCAATGGTTTTTGAAGTCTTTCCCTGTTTCTCATAAGTGTGGCAAACTCCCAAATTTGTAACTTAACTTTCATTTTCTATGTCAGTGACATAGATTGTAAGACTTTGAAGCGGTACAGTAGTTAAGAACAGAGTCAACAATTACCCAAAAAAAAGCAACCCAGTTTCAAGGTGAGCTGTTTAAGCTCAGTGAACAGTCAGAAATGTGCTAGCTCCACTTAGGCATATATCAAGCATGCATCTCACTGCATTTCACTGAAGACTGGGCATATAAAGAAGGGGAAATAGAAAAAGATCTGAACAGATATCTGTGTTCAGTTCATCAACACACTTGAAAATGAGAACTACAGCTAAAATAATAACTTGTCAGTAAACATGTATTATGACCTATATGATCCTGGAGTTTAAGCTGATTAAATCATCTGAACATCTTGATATGATGTAGCATCTGTTGAAAGTTAACAAGAGTAATAATAATTGTGGGACTATGGCTACCATTTAAGAACACCTAGCAGATGCCAGGAATTCTACTTGGTAATTGTCATTTGAAGTACTTTTGTTACAAGAGAAAAAACAAAATTGCCTACTCAAATTTAGGCAAAATGGGGACTACCATCATTAGCTCTTACCATGGAATTGCTTAGGCCTAGGAAGACAGCTTTCTGCTTCCTGTTTCCTAGAGAATTCATACCTGAAGCTGTGCTTGTAACCAATATCTCTGCCATATAATCTCAAAGCACTGGCTTTCCATAGATTTTGTAATTTCTAGGGATAAAACAGCACATATTTGTTCTATATCTTTTTACTGTAATCAAGAAACATCCCCCAAGTATTTTATTTCTTTCTTTGCCTCTTCTTCGTTGTACAAGAAAATATCAGTTGATTTCATGACCTTAAACATGCCTCTTAAATTAGTCTACTTAAATTGCTTGTTAAATTGGTAATGTTAGATAGATCTGAATTTCCCATTACTTTCTGACCCAGATACTTATTTTTTCTAACTTTCTCTAAAGTCAGTCTAAAAAGTGAGAGATATGAAGTCAATCAGTAATAGGTTTGCCAAAGCACTGATTATTAAAGAAAACCCTACTCCATGTCACTTTCCATTTTATCATATGATAGACAGTGGAGACCTGGCATTCTGTTGTGGAGCAGGCAGTAAAGGGGTGCATGACTGTACATAACTTACAAAAATAATTAAATTAAAATCCTATATTTTTATTATCATCATGCTCCAACAATTTTAAATAATGTCAGTAACAAAATACTTTTCCCTGTAAAAATCCTTTTTAGTTAAGTTCAAAACATGTTTGTGGTTACAGTCAAGTTTAAAAAATGTATATGTGTGTTTCCAATTTATATATTTTATTATTTGTCCTCTATTAAATAATGGATACTATATGAAGTTGCTTTGGAGAACTTCCAGTTATATAATGTACTCAGATATAGTCATTTTCTAAATAAGTTTGTAAGGGTTTGTAATCATTTGAATTCCCTTGGGTATAGTGTGTCTCCAAAAAATATGGTACTACATATTATTATTTTTCAAAGGTAGATTCAAAATAAAGTGATAGCAGAGACTGCTTTGTAAACAAATAATTTTGAGTCTGTCATTATATGTGACTACTGGAAGTTTTGGTTTTTATCTTAGAACATAATAGAGCAAAATAATCTATAAACTCTGAAGTGTACAATTTTTGTTTGGTAATTCAAACTGGTTCACACATATTATATTTTATTGATTTTAATAATATTTTTTTAAATTGAAATGTATTCTTCTATTTTGTTATTATTTTGTTTAAAAACAGAAAACAAATCATGAAAATAAAATGTCATACCAGTGGAACAATTCAGTAGTTACCCAAATTAAACATTTCATATTTTGGTTATAATGAAATATATTTAGTAACTTATGAAAAATAATTTAAATAAGTGATCTTTATATCAGTTGTAACCAAAGTTCATGATGTTTATTCGATATATAGCTGACTACATCATCGTTTGTTTGTTTTTTATCATTTCCTACAGGAATTTGGAGAAGCCTGAATTCATTTGCAATATTATTGTGAAACCAATAACTGGTTTATAATTATTCTAAGTTTTGTAAAGAATTTTGAAGTCAGATACCCTTATCAATATGAAAGGACACCATTCTACTGGGTACAACAAAGGGAAAATAATAGAGGTAATTGAATCATTGTCTGAATCTATTTTGCAAAGTATAATACATGAAATACTGCATATAGTTCTTGAAAATTTGTAGGAAATTCAGGTTTACACATCCAAAGTACCCATACAAGAAACAGTATTTAAATGATACAGGTGAAAGATGACAATGAATCATTTTCTCTAAACCTTGATAATGTTTAAGAGAAAAGAAGTATTATCAAGAGTCAATACTAATACTGTAGTAATGATAATAATAATAAAGAGATGCTTGCAAAGATCAAGACTAAGACTTGGATGAAGAGATATGATAAATGAAATTTTGATGTACTATGATGTCACTAATTGATTAATAATGGTTTGAGGTAATTGAGAGTTAACCTGGTTAAAAGAAGTGAACCACATCATAATAAAGATTATTAGGCAGTTGAGTGAGAATGAAAAGAACACAAGGAAAGAAGTCAGCTCCTGTCAACTTCATGGTTACTGTAGTGTTTATATACTTTCCATATGGTGGAAAATGTTAACAGTTTGTATGAATTGCTTGAAACTAAAGAACTGTTTCTTTTATCCCTTTGCAGGTACTGAGACAAAAGTTGGAATGTCTACCTTAAAAAATCACTTTAACACCTGATTAAAAAGCATACCCTGGGCTTCCCTGGTGGCATAGTGGTTAAGAATCTGCCTGCCAATGCAGGGGACATGGGTTCGAGCCCTGGTCCAGGAAGATCCCACATGCTGCGAGCAACTAAGCCCATGCGCCACAACTTCTGAGCCTGTGCGCCTAGAGCCTGCACTCCGCAATGAGAAGCCACTGCAATGAGAAGCCCACACATCACAACGAAGAGTAGCCCCTGCTAGCTGCAACTAGAGAAAAGCCTGCTCACAGCAACGAAGACCCAATGCGAACAAAAAAATAAAATAAAATAAGTTTATTTAAAAAAAAAAGCATACCCTAAAATCTCTGATCTTGAGATATCTGAATATCTATCTCCTTACAAAATAGAAGATTTTGGCAACAGAACTGAAAACTATATATAAATGGGTAAATAAATGACTTCGTGCATCTTGTTTAGACTTAATTATGCTTTCAGTCAAACAAAATTTTTCTTTCCCTGATCACAAAAACTATGTATCATCAGCAAATAAAGGACACTGTGTTGATGTTGAAGGAATTACTCTTAAATTATGACCCAAAGTTGAAAGAACATTTTATAAGAATTAGTATGTTATTTTTTCTGAAGAGAGATTGATCCAAATAATTACATTCATCTTCTGGGAAATTACCTCAAAGAACAGATAATTACAGATATTAAAAGTGCAAAGTAGTTTGAAATTCTTAACAGCATTCCTGAAGCTTTATACTTTGATCACTTATATAAGTTGGTCAGACACATCAATCTTGAAGATGGTCAAGATGAAATAAAAGAATTAATTTTGAGCTTTCACTCTTTTTCCGAGAAATTGTGTGAAACAAGTACACAATCGTCAAGGATATGACAATGCTATAACTGTGGTCAATATGCATGACAATATTGAAGCACAATGTTAAAAAATATGATCCTAAATTCTCATTTGTTCCTTGAACACATTATTCTCTAAAGCTGAACAGAATTCACTCTTTTAGAAGGATTTCCTCAGGTGATATATTTGGAATTGTGAAAAGTAAATCCACCCTTTCCAGTTTCATCTCACCAATAGAAAATGCTGTAGAATGTAGATATAATTACTAAAGACTTTCTTAAAAGGTGGAGTGCTCATGATGGAGCTGTGTGTACAGGAAAGATAAATTTTGAAAGTTAATTCAACCTATGAAGTACTGCGTGATCCAAAGGAAAATGTGGGCTCAGAAGGATCAGATCAGATGTTGCTTTCTGCTGTATGTATCTTTTCTGAGTTATCTTTCAATTGAAGGTGAAATTTGAGATATAAACATTATAAAGACATATGTATGGCAAACAGCCAGAATAAGACTTGAGTCACTTATAGTGAAACACCAAGCTTTGAAATTAATCCTTGAAGATTGGCTCACAGAAAAATATGGAAAGGCTATTAACTTTGCAACAAGAAAATGTAAGGAAATGAATATTTTTGTGGGAAAAAAATAAAATTTAGAAGAAAAATGCCAAAAGAAATGATAAAGGATAGTAGTCTTATGTTATCAGAAAAATCAAAAAGACGGTGTTTGAATGCCTCAATTATTTTTACTAACAACTGGACAACTGTTTTAAATCAGTGGATCAAATGAAGTCAATGTACACTAACATTTAGTGATTTTTCTCTGAAGAAAAAACTTCAAACATATTTTTACCAAAGGTAATATAATTTGCATGATGAATTATATGGTGAAGATATTTTTGGACTACAGAAATACTGGAAATCTGCTGGAATCAATTCTAAAGACATGGATATTGTGGGAATGTCTGGATTTTATTGTGAAAGTTTTCTTTTTATGAATCTCTGCTAAGCTAATTATTATGTTTAAGAATTTTTCTTTTGGATAACTGTCACATCAAGTGAAACTAATCAAAATTTAAAATTTATAAAAATATTTTTATCAATCATGAATTAAAATTGACCTGGCTATGCTATTTACTAAACATTGCTATGTAAAGAATATAGATTTTAACAAAGTCACTGGCAAGTTTGCAGAACATAAGACTCAAAACTAAAATATAAATATTTTCATTCATTACTGTGATAGACCAGTAACTGAGTTTTTATCTTTTATAAAAACATAGATTCTTAAAGTGTTTTATTCATCACCTTGTTTTCCCTTTTTTGTACTGCAATATTTATTTTATATTATTAATATTTGTATTATTTTACTGGCATTATTGTAATTATAAAATTCAATAAAAGAAAAATTCACTGTGTGCTCTTTTTAGAACATTATTACTTAATTTCATGATTACTACAGAAAATAATTTCATCATAAAGGAAAAGAGTATTTAAAAGAGATTGGTTCTGAGAATCAAATACACTAGTATGCTGCTGCCTCTTGAATCATTAAAATCATTAAATCTCCTCCCAAATTGTCTTTTATTAGACATCATCTAACCCCAGTCTAGACTCAATACAGTATTATTTTTCTAATTAGCTATTCTTTATATTGGACATGACTTGTACACTATTTTAAAATCCTCTGGTTGCAATAACCAGATCCATGCAAGCCTCGAGCAGCTTTTGCAGGTGTAACTCACAGAGCCTTGACTTGAGCTGAGCATCTTACAGTGTGAGTCCTCCCTGGAGGACTCCTCCGAGACCCATGTGTGAACTCTCATCTAGTCTGATTGCCTAGGTAGTCAGAAGTATAAGAAATCAATGTTAACATGGCCACCCTGGACCAATGGGGACAAAGAGTACTGGACAAACATTTCTGTGTTTTGTCTTTGGGTGGATAATTGCATGGTTCGTTTTATAAGGCTCCTCAGAAGGTGCCAGTGAAAATGGGTAACAGTTGCCCAGAAAGCATCCAAGCCAAGACCACATTCTCCAATTGGCTTTTCCTCCTTTTCTGTTTCACTCTCCCGCCCTGCATTCCACCTCCTACCTGGTATCACATTCTGAAATAAACTAGCCTCACACAAGCTTTGACTCAGGTTCTGTTTTCATGGTGGACTTCAGCTAAGGAACATTTAATGTGTCATCTTGGCTGCATCTTTCCTTAGAGGATAAATTGCATTAATTTATCAGACATATTTCATGAGGAAGTATAACCGAGTAGGGCCCTATGGGGCCTTCCTGGGACAGAGCCCTCCCTCATATCCTCTGTTGTAGCTCCTCTCTGATATACCCAGATAACAGTATTTCATGCATATTCCCTGAGTTTTTCAGATGCTAAAAACCACCACCAAGTGGAAGAAATTAACTATTTGATGATTATGAACCCCCAGACCTCCTGGCACCTAAGGATTGATAATGTTAACTATCCTGTTACCTCAACATCAACCAGTCAGAGAATAGTGCCTGAGCTGATCACATACCCTGGGACACCCCTACCTCACCTTGCCTTTAAAGATGCTTTGCATAAACTCTTCGGGGAGGTCAGGGTTTTTTTGAGTGCGAGCCACCCGTTCTCCTTGCACAGCCCTGAAATAAATTGTTCTCTGCTCCACACTCCGAAGTTTCAGTTTGTTTGGCCTCACTGTGTGCGTGGCACATGAACTTGCATTCAGTAACAGAAACAAGAAAGTACCTGTGCCTCTACCTAGAATAAATGTTCATCTTGAGACACATTATACTTTTTAAAGTTTTTACATTGATATGTTCAGTCATCCACTCTAAAGTCTGCCCAGACTTTCTGTGACAATGCAACACAGCTGTCACAATATTTAAATAGTTGCACCTCAACTTCTGTTGTTACTGGCTTTCAATCTGATGCATTAAGAAGTTACATCTCAATTTTCCACTGGTTGAGCTCAGCTCCCTCTGAAGGAGTCATTCCAGTTAGCTCTTGCACCTCTTGTGTCCTCCTTTGTTAGACGTTGCATTTCTTATTATGCCAAAATTCAGAAACAAGTTTGATAGACAAGAGAGTCAGAATGATGGAGATGAAACATCTTTATTACAGATATTGGTGAGTTTGAAGGGTACAGCTTTGGTTTTAATAATGGGTTTCCCAGTAATACACCAGAGCAAATCATCAATAGAGAAACTGAGATATGAACCAGAATGTAAGAAGAAGCAGCCCACCAAACTGTATGAAGAGATACCAATTTTCTGTTTGGGAAAAGTTATATGTATTATATTTATACCTATTTTTGCTGCCTTATTTTCTCATTTAAATAATTATCTCTGGAAAATGGAAGCCCATTGGTTATACAGCTCTAAGTTTGTCATATGGAACAAAAAGTATTTTTCATATCTGCAAGTTTATCTTTAAGAAAAGGTTTTATTTTCTAGACAGCCTGCTTTGAAAATGATAGACCTGGGGAATTGTCATTGGAACATAAAATGACTTTTGTTTTCTCAACTGGTTTCTTTCTTATTGTTTCTCTTGAACTCTATCCTAATCTTGATGCCCCTCTTTGCTTATAAATCACCCTTTGTCTACAGGGATTTATGCAACTTTTGATTTTGGAAAAAATCAGATCTATACTAAAAGAAAAAATAGAAAAGAAATAAAAATAAGAATACATGGAGAGAGAGGAGTTAATTCTCAGCTGGCTAAAACTATGAATCAATATAATCACCTTTAAAATACTATGCAATCAGGAATTTTCTATAATAATATTAAATATCTATATTACTTAGATCAGGTATTATGATTGGAATTGATTTTCCCCATTGTCCTGAATGCGAGAAAGATTCTTTTTTTGTGTGTTAAGGTGACTCCATCCTTATATTCATCCTTATAGCAGATCCCAATGTTCTGCTAACATTTTTTTCCGTTTAATATTTCTTCCCTATTTATTTTCCCTACATTTTTAATCTTAAATCAGTCATTTCTTGACACTATGGTCAATTTTTTTTATTTCCTTACTCGGTGTATTCTGTTTTACCACTTTTCCCACCACAGTCTTCAAGATGTAAAACTAATCTACTAAAAATTAGTAGACCCCTCTCTGCCACCAGTCCAATTTCATATACAAGCAATGGCAGGCTTTGGTTGCAGGTCGTTTGGCTTTGGAGAACCAAAATCATCTATATGATTTTAATCTCCACATTGTCATGTGGAGATGACATAGCTTAATCTCCACATTGTCATGACTACACCAATCTTACACTTACTCTTCTATTCCAGAAAACTCATGCTCAGAAAGATAAAATATGCAAATAACATTACTGTTCCTTTCAGGATGAAAGGAATAAAAAACTCATTAAGATGAACATCAGATAGCTAACTTTTAATAAATACACTCACATTGGGACCTTTTTCTCAAAACCTTAGATTTACCCTATCCACAAATCCATAACTATTATATCATGAGCTAACCTTAATCAGCCCCTCACATTGAAATACATATCTTGAACTATACCCCCCAAACCTCATAAATATCCCAGTTTTTTATGTCCCGCCTCTGAAACACTATTATGACATTTACAAGTAATTGATCTACCATGACTTTCAACACATTTTTTGGTAGAATTTATAACTTTGAATACTTTAAAATGACTGTGTATTAAAATTGTACTTATGAAACTTTTTCCTGACTTTTATCCTAGAAGGGCATAGTTTCCATTATTCTGCTGTAGGGAGACAAATCTCTATAAATTTCTTCTCTGTCTCTTTTCTGAGCAGAGGCATTAACAGTTTTAGTTTCGCATTATCTTTCAAGATTGTTTATAAAGCAAATAGCCTTGGAAGTTAGAGAGAATCTCCCAGAACAGAGGGCATATTGGTTTGCTGTTCGCATTAATAATGACAGTGTCTCTTTCTAGGGCAAAGTTTGGATAGGTTTGCTAGAAGTCTCCTTGTAAATTATTGGTGTTTCCTAAACTCAGTTTTTTCCTCTAACACAATCCACTGTATATACAGGCATCACCTGGACCTTGTCATGTCAGTATGTGGGAATTAGGGTTTGGGGAAACTAGTGGTAAATGATATAAAGCTGACTACTGCTGTTGCTGTGAGTCATAAACTGCCCTTTGCCTCATGCAGGAGTCTTGCATCTTTGCTGGTATACATGAACTTTTGGCAGAGTAACTTATTAGCTTACACATAGGGTAAAATCTCAGACCCTTCACAGATCTTGATGTCGGTATGAAATATGGCAGATTTAAAAGTAAAATCTTTGCGCTAATGAGCTTAAAAGTAAAATCTATTTTAGAAGCTACATTTAATATTAGTAATGAACTACTCCACCTGAGCATGTAGAAGATCATGTTGATAGATTACCTAATTGCAATTACAATGTAATAATAATTATCTATGGATAAAGCATTTTAAAATGTACTTTAGATATGTAAGGTGACTTTATTTTCACAACAAATTGGTGTGGTATGTTTAGTTACCCCAGATATAAAGATATGGAAACTCATATTGAAAATTAAGTAACATGTTCAAACTCATACAGGTGGTGATTAATAGAGTCAGATTAGCCCTCAGATCCAACACTAAAAACCAAGTTCTTTCCAATAGTCCACACTATAAATTCAGGGTCTCAGTTGAAATTGACCACCAATATTGCCTAAGTGTCAAAGACTAGCTGACATTACCCTTTCCTATATGAATAACATGTTGAACTTGCTATTATTCAATAAGAAAAGGAGTTGAAAACCAACTTGATAACAATGGATTGGAAAGAAAAAGTCTGTATTAGAGGGAGAAAGAAACAAATACCATCTTCTTTTCTGCTAATCATAACTTTCCTTCCTTTTTGCTTCTGAAATGTCATTACCCTGACATCAGAATTACAGCTACAGAAGACAAAGCTATGTGAAGAATTTTGAAATCCAATGAATGACAATAAAACATATTTAGAATTGTGGCAGTGCTAAAGAATGTCCTTAGAATTACAGCCAGATAAGATCATGGGAATTCAATTAGGTAGCAAATAGAAGTGGGAACTTCCATCTACCAAATCAGGCAGCTTTAAAAATGGTCCCACCTGTCTAATCAGTGCCCTGGGAGGAACCCAGGCATATAACCAGCTCTTGTAAAGTGATTTCAAATTTATGAACGATAAACAAATATATCAATAATTACAGCAAACCAGCTATTGCAAATAGTACAGTGGTTTTTAATTTTCCACCAAGGAACCTCAGCATGCCCATTAGTAAGTTAAGAGATAAGATAGAATGAAGACAGCCAAGTCTAAATCGCTAATACTCCATTATTAAGTTTAGAATAATTTTTTTTTTATGAAAGTGCTTGTGATATTTAGGGGAATGTTGTATATTTGATACTTTATTTTTAGCTAAAATGTCTAAGATAATTTGGGTTTCTGGTTAACAGTATTAGAGTGTTAAGAGAATTTAATTTACCAATTAAAAGTTTGGATTTATGAAAATTCTTTAAGTGGTTTTGGGAGAGATTTTCCTGTTAAGTTGTGAGTTTTCTCTGTCATGCTTGTGAGATGCCTAAAAATAAAACTAAACATATCTAATTTATAAATGCAAGTAACGTAGTTTAAAGAAACTTTGTTACTTAAAATTATAAGTCGAATTTAAATAGAGTATTCCATTCTGTTCAATTAGAATTAATTTATATTATTCAAAGGCCTTGCTGGAAGTACTTGTTATTTGCTACATAAAAAAACTGTAAAACAAATTTTGTAAGTTGAACTCAAAGATTCTTACAACACTGTATTTATAAATTAATAACTTGAATAAAAATTTAATATACAAATTATAGTTTCCTAGAAACATTCAAATAATACCATTAAGTAAATTTTTTAAAATTATATACAGGATTAATTTTATGCATTTACTTTTTCATTGAAATATTTGAATATGCAAAAATGTCCATGTTATTCAGTGCATACAATTTTAGCATTAGAGTATCTTTCTAGAGACCTTTTCCTTTCATCAGTAAGCAGCAGTTCTCTCGCTGATAATCCTATGCCTCAAAATCTTTAAAGCAGTCTGAAAATGTAATAAAAACCTTTAGACAGTATCTTTAAATTGCCTTTATTATTTTACATGTATTAATTACTGATGTATTTATTTCTAATACTTTATTTTCTGCTTTTAATTTATCCTGCTTTTTTATACTGTTTTCTTCTCTCTTGTTTTTGGCCTTATATTGGCTTGATTGACATTTCTAGGTACCTTCAGTTCCTTCTGTTTTTTTTTACAATAGTGATTTGGATATATTCTACAATTTAATCATTATCCTTAACATTTTTAAGTGAATGAGTAACATACAAGACTTCTATCCATACACATGAGAAATAGAAGAAATTTAGAATCCTAATGGACCTTTTCAGTCTACAGGTTTTATTTCCATAGATTACAAATTAATACTTTTTGTTTTACACTTTGAGCCTCTGCTTACAACTGACTTACACAGCTACTTGTTTCTCTGAATACATGCAGACAATTTTTTTTTATTTCACTCAATTTTAATTATTTTCTTTATTAAATATATTATTACAATTATTTTAATTTGAGCAGTTATTGTCTGAGAATGCACTTATTTCAATCCTGAATGATAGTTTATGTAGAATACATTTTAGACTGATTTTATTTTCTCTCAACCTTTCAAAGTATATTATATTCTCACTGTTACTGTTAGAAGTCTGCTATCAATTTTATTGTTTTTGCTTTCTATATGGAGGCTTTTACAATCTTCAAGGATGACTTTATTCTTCTTCAGTCTCACTATCTCGTGTCTAGGTATGGATTTATACACAACCTCACCAATACTTGACATTTTCAGACTTTATCATATCGTACAATTTTTTTTTTTAGGTAAGTAGTGGTATCTTATGGCTTTATTTTCATTTCCCTGATAATTAATGAACTTCAGCAATTTTGCATATGGTCACTTGGTTATCCTCTCTAATTGTGCATGTTTCTTTGTCCATTTTATTACTGAGTCTGTCATCTGTTGAAACGGTTATTCTTGTACTTCATCTTTGTCATAAGTCTAGCAAATATATAAGTATGGGCCTATTTCTGGACTCTCTACCTTCCAGTGCTTTTCAGATTGTAGTGCCCATCGTGAAAATGGGACCTCCTCCTCCAGTTCTACTGAATCACCTTTTAGGTGATTCTGATGTACAATAAAGTTTGGAAACCCCTGTTCTATTCTCTTTCATTGGTCTACATGGCTACACTTGCATTAAACCAACTGCATTAAACACTGTAACTCTGTATCAGTCTTTCATTTTTTCATTTCACAGGCACACATTTGTTGGGATATAAACTTGCTTCAATGTTTCTCAGTGTTTCATGGCTTTCTGTTTAGAGGTCTTGCCCATAATTTAAGATGTATATATTCCAAAAGAGTTAACAGAGTTGGTATTTTTCAAAATAGTAGTGTTCAAATTCAATTTGTTAGTGGCTATAGGAAAAAACTGATTTTATATATGCTCTTATATCCTGTGACCTTTAATTTTCTTATTAATTTAATCATTTAAATATGGAATCTATGATTGCATATCATAGATATGCAATCTTGCTCATATTGCTTATGAGTCTTATTTTGCTTGTAAGACTAATCAGGTAGTCTTATAACAATGACAGTTTTACTTCTGTTTAATCATTATTCTTTTTTTCTTGCCTTATTCTGGGGATTTCAATATAATTTTTAATGGAAATAGTTTTAGCTAGCACACTCATATTTTTTCAATCTCAGGAGCAAAGCTTTCAATATTTTACCATTGACCATACATTGCTGTTTAATTTAAGACCTGGAGGTATTCTAGTACTTTACTCCCTTTGAAAATTCCGAACGCATTTTATTTTTTTCAGCTCCATGAAACTGCTAAAAAATAAATGCCTCCGCTCTAAGGGGCTCTCTTTGTGCTTTCTGGGCTAGTGTACTGGTCAATTTAATCAATTAAATGAGTATATAGTTATGAGGGTCATGATCATTTCTCTGAGCTTCTTTTCTTCCTATATATTGAGCTCTCAAGTCCTACTTCCTTTGAAGATCACAATTCTAAATTCTGTATCCCAAGTTCTGTGAAATTTACAGTATCTATACCAGTTCTTCTGCAACTAAAAAGATGCCCTTTCCATGAGCATGGAGATGGTCTCCCTAACCCAGAAAGGTAGAGTTTGACCTCAATAACTCTCCCTCTCTGCAGGTTTCGACCTTTAAGTCCTGATTGCCAAAGCAGCTCTCCAATGTCTTAAAAAACATTGTTTTAGATTTTTTTTAATCTAAATAATCTCATCAGGAACAATGGTCTCCTACAATCAAGTTATTGTAAAATATTTTGTTTTTATAGCCAAAGAAACATGTTTACTTTTCTATTATGTTTACTTATAACAATGTTATTATTACCTAATTTTTATTATGATTATATTATAGTTTCTATTTGATAATTTTATTAGTTGAAGTACATGAAGGTCAGATACTCTTTTCTATATTTTTCCTGCTATTATCTCATTAGTTGCTGAATCTTCAATCATGTGGTTTTAAAAACTGGATCATGAGCAAATTCTATTGATACTTCAGTTTATGTTTAATCTCTGGAAATGCTGTGTAATATTGGATTAGGGTTCAAATATCCAACTAGCCTTTAATTTTTTTTTCTTCTGGCACTCAGTAGATCACTGGCTAGGGAATACTTATATTATTTTAGCTTGCATTTTCAAACACTCAATATATTATGTAATTCAAGTAGTTAAACCCACTTGACAGTGGATTATTGTCATGAGGGGGTTCGTTTATTTATTTATTTATTTTTAGTCAAAGGCTAGGCCAATTTATAAAAGTTTTATGGACATCTACTTGCTTTGGTGATTGAATTTTATTTCTAATCTACACTTTCTTTGAGGTTATAGCCTTTAGAAGAACCTGGCTATGTGGAGGATCCCTTTTCTAATTCTCTCATAATATGCAGGCTCTTTGTCAAGGCTTTTTTCTTTTTATATATGGTCAATAAAACACAAATCTTACTTTCATCCATCCATTAAGATGCACATTCCTGGGACTTCTGGGACTTCTGCAGAATTGTTTCCTTTGATTATGTTCTTTATTTTTTTATTTGATATGGCTCAATAATTTACTAAGATGTTGCTCCTTATTTCTGTTACCTGTATTTTTGATAATTTAACATTTTAATGTGCATCTTAACTCAGAGTATTATCTTTATTCTATCCTTCATTTCTAGGTGTTCAAAGCAGGGCAGTGCCTACAAAATACCAGAAAAGGATGTTCCAAGGTGATACCTATACACATATTAAATAAATGGCTGATAGTACAACCAATGCATTCTTCCTCATGCTGAAAGGATTTGCAGTGATACATAGCATTATGCCATCTCATAGACTGAAATAATCACTGTAGATCTTGTAGAATTTGAAATGAATAGACCAACATATCACAAATCAGATTACCTCCACAGTAGCTTGGAAAATCTATAAATCCCCACATTTAAGTGATATGTGCTGGGTTAAATCAAATATATAAATTGTGGTTTATTCCTCATAAAATTTACTTTCAGCAGTGAACATTTCCTTGCTGTTCAACTTAGAATTAAATATCTAGTGCATACTAAACAGGTAAAGTTAGTTAAAATATTAAAGAAAGAACCATTACGATTGCAAGTACAGTTTCAGAAGAAATTCAAGCATCAGAAGAGAGTTTTCGAATGGAATAGTGTAGCAAGAGAGTTCTTTCTGCAGCATAGAGTAAGCAAGGCTGCCCATAACTGTACTTTATCACAGAACACAGACTTGCATGGCTGAAAAAGATAGTGCTTCAATGCCAGATGGGAGCTGCGTGGTGAGCTTGGCAGCACAGGCAAGCACTTTCAGCAAGAAAGCAGACAAGGAGTGTAGCAGTCCATTCATTTCCATGGGGAATGGATAAATAGCAGGTGACTAAAAATAGACAACGCCATGTTTTCTATTAATTGAAAATAAAATGATGCCTCTCTTCCCACTTCCTTTTGATGAATATTAATCACTTCATGCTATTTTAAAATTGGGAGCTGCACTAAAATATCTATGGTACATTGGAAAGGAAAGTTGTAATTTTCTACATTTGTATTATTTAAACATAAGTTGCAAAACATTTTTATGTTTTTATACACTTTGTGTCATTCTAAATCAACTGTCCAAGTAGATACACACATATGTACCCAAGAATAAATATTTTGTGTCTAGTTCAATTGTAAAAATAAGTTTATTAGGATAATTATTCAGACACATAAACCACATGAGAAAATTCTAAATCATAATGTCCTTTCCCAAGGAGAAATGGATTTTTAAGAAGAAATTCTATTTGGAACACTGTTCATTGTTTGCTTTTCATTATTAATTTACACACATCTTCTAATGAAATAGCAAAGGAAAAATCACAATTACTATTAGCGACAATATTAAACAGAAACAACTTATTTCAGTGTTATGTTAAAGATATATACTCAAGGATAATATGTTTCAATGAAAATGGTTTTAAAAAGAATTATTTTAGTATCTTTAATATGTTTGTGGTTATTTCAATAGTATTTGCATATCTGTAAAGCACAGAGTGAAAGAGTAGTGTCTAAAATAAATGAGAACACATCTATTATAATGCTAGAAAGTTTAAGTACATCATTAAAAGATGATATGAACTGAAATGATTATCTTTTCACAGTGAAAATCTTGCCAATGTATTTTTAAAACACTAATTTAAAGGACTGTAAAACAAAATCTCAAGACAAGGAATATGAGAGTTTGTCTTATCATTACTGAAAAATGCACTTTAACATTTAGCTCTCCATTTGTCAGTATTAAGTTTTCTATTCAAGGACACATGATTGTAGGCTAAAAAATGAAAATATGAGCACAGGTTATGTACTGTATTACTGTATGTAATGTACTGACTGTCCCTGCAGAAAAAAGATACACATCTAGAATCTGATTCATATTAAAAAAAAAAAAGACTGATCATAATTAAGACATAGGTTCTCTGTTGTAAAACTCCTTAGCCATTTCATTAAATTGCATTTCTTGAAAGTTCTTACTCTCTGGCTAGAGACAGCTCATATTACAATGGTTTGCCCAGTCTCTCCAAATAAAATCACTTGATTTCATTGTGGCTTTGTTGAAGAGAAGCATTACTTCAATATTCAATAGGCTGAGTGCCAAATCTACCTGATTTTCATCCCTGCTCTGAATTTGTGTACTTGTAACCCTAACTGACTATTTGCCTGAGCTAGAACTGCATGGAATCAAATGGCCATGACTTAGGAGGAAAAACACAGAGAAAGCAAAAAAGCAAATACATCTTTGTAACATAATTATCTAACTTGCCTTTCAGGCCAAAGAGACATTTTCTCCCTCTCCACTAAACACATTTATTTAAAGTAGATTTTGAGATGTCACATCATTATGGTAGTTTTCAGTTATAGTCCTGTGTTTCTGCATATAGAACTGACAGGTAGACGATGATGATAATGAATATGCAGAATTGGTTGAGAAACTAACTGTAGAAGACCAAAGCCAGTTATACAAATATTAGCTAATATGAGTTAGAACATTGGCTAGTTGCATGATCTCACTGAATATTTAAATATTATTATTATTAGTCTCATTTACATTTGAAGGAAGTGAGGATTAGAGCTGCTAAGTATATTGCCCAAAGTCATACATCTGGTAAATAGTAGGGTTACAATTCGAACTCGGACATCCTGAACTAGTCTGCAGTTTCCACCCTTATGCTCTACTAGTAGTTGGAATGGATCACTATTTACTGAAGTTTTGGAAAAATACGTGACTTAACAAGGGGTAGGTCATGCTGCTCAGAGACGATGAAATGCTAGTGATACATATTAGTATATAGTGGAGCTGATAATTTGTGAAGAATAAGAGTGCTCACTAGGGAAGCAGCAGTATTATAAAGGAATTAAGACAGTAGCCAATAAGCTTGATGAAGTTTAAGGATTTTGTTTGAAATCTCAGAAAGTGAGGTAAAGAATTATAAAACAAATCAATGAATTGGAGAGCATACTAGAGCTAAATAAAAGCAGATACAAGTAGAGTGTTATCATAAGTGATACTAATAGAACAGCCCCAAAAGAAGGATCCTTAAACATAAAAGACCACCCTCCTGGGCTTTAAGAAGAATTGTCCCTCTGAATAAAAGGAAACACCAACGTAGTAATCATTAGTTTAAAATAAACTTCTATATTTATAGTCTAAGTTATTCATGCTCTTTAGTTACATTCAATGCAAGATATTAAATAATAAATCCACAAATTTATTTACAAAGAGAGACAAAATTAACCATCCATATTTATATGAAAAATAGTTGATGGAGAAGCAATTTTATTACCTTATAAATTCTGCAATTAACCTTTAAATCATAGGTTTTTTTAAAAAATAAGGCAAATAAGCAAAAATTGCCAATAGTTCAATTAACCCTAGTTAACTTGCAGCATGTCAGTAAACGTAATTACACTGCATTTTTCATGGTGTTACATTTCATATTGCGTTAAATGTTATTATTGGTCATGGACATTTTATCCTCAGTAACCTTGTATTTATTTTTTTTATGAGTTAAATTAAACAATTACTAAATCTTTTCTAACGTAATTTATTTGGATAGGTTTGAAAAAGAATTTTTATAGTGATATAATATCTCCAATGGCAGAAACATATATAAAGAAACTTCTATGTTATTAGGTACAATCAAGTTTGTTTCTGGAATAATTGTATCATCTAAACACTTGAGAACTTTGTAGCTTTCTCCAATCTAATTTAACCTTCCAGATTTTAGACTTTTTATAATTTCTCACCACTAACCTTCCCCAAGGAGTAGGTATGTGTGTACTGTAGTCTAGCAGAGATTGAACAGTTCTTTAAAAATTTAAAACTCCCTGAATCAAATTACTCTTGTATTTTTAGACTAAGCAATATTTCATTTTTACAATTTTATTGTACAGTCATCAATTCCCTATGAAGTTGACAATAAGCGTAGCTGTCACTTGTTTACTATCAATGTGACAGTAAGGGTTGTTTTATACTTAAGAAAATCAAGAATATTCAAATTTTAAGATTGGGGAGGGGAGGAGATGTTCTGACCAAAAATATTGTTGTGAGTGACTTATCATGGTGCTTAATTTGATAATTCATTTGAACTAAGCCATTGAAAATCCTAGTTAAAAATGCAAATATCTTTTGGATAAGAGGACACTTTAGACTTATGTAGTAACTACAATACCCTTTTTAATCAACCCTACTAGCACCCTGAAAGTGAAAATATAACTATCTACATTTAATAGAATAAAGAACAAAGGCCAAAGTTTATGCAACACAAGAAATAAAACTACATTCATCATGTTCACATCACACCAGTGGGCTATACATCCGTTGGTATCTATAGGGGATTGGTTCCAGGTCCCCAGTGAATACCAAAATCTACAGATGCTCAAGTCCCTTATATAAAATGGTGTAGTATTTGCATGTAACCTATGAACATCTTCCCATAGACTTTAAATCATCTCTAGATTACTTATAATACTTAACGCACTGTAAAAGCTATACACACAGTTGCCAGTGTAAAACAAATTCAAGTTTTACTTTTTGGAATTTTTTTTTTTAATATTTTTGATCTGAGGTTGGTTGAATCTGCAGATGTGGAACCCATGGATAAGGAAGACCAACTGCACATATGTCATGCTGCCTCTCACAATTTAATGACATCATTAGCTCCATGTATTAGCATTAGTTGCAATATAGTTGCCCCTTGAACAACACAGGTTTGAACTGCACAGGTCCACTTATACTCAAATTTTTTTTTCAATAGCAAATACTGCAGTACTACAGGATCCTATAAGTTAGGGATTTTCAGCTGTGTGGAGGGTGGCACCCCTAACCCTTGCATTGTTCAAGGGTCAACTGTAGAGAGATTCAAACAGATTCAATTCCATTTAATTCATTTCATATTTACAAAACTTACCATAGACATTTTTAAATAAAATAAAAGGAATATGCCAAAAGCACAGTGGAAGCATAGAGAAGGGAGTAATCAACTTGATTTGACGTTGGGGTCAAGAAAGTCTTTGAAGGTCACTATTAGAGAGAAAATAAAACTTGAGGTAGTGAAGGGAAAACCAAGCTCAGGTAGGAAATACATATGGTCAGAAGGAAACAATACTCAGAACTGATTATTGGAAGTGAGTAAAGAATAGGCAAAAGTCTATTAGAGGATAACATGCCACCAAGAGGGCAACCTCGAGCAATGTAATGCTTTATAGGAGGAATTGGCAAATTATGGCCCTGATGACCTGAAACAAATAGACTGACAGTTATTTCTCCAGCAAAGATGGGTTTATTCAAGATCAGCAGAGAATTGCATTTTGGGGTCTGCAACCACGGCAAGTCACATGTAAATTTCCCCATACAGCAAGGGAAGGAGAACACTTTTATAGAAAGGAAAAGGAATTTGGGAGAGCTATAGTAAACAGAGTGCATGGCTTTTCATTGCCTGAGTCCTTGCCGGGAAAGAAGTCTTCTTCCTGCTGGGTTCTCCCGTTGTGGCAGGGTATGAGAGCTCCCCCTTCTGGCATACCAACTCTATTTAATTGAGGTTTCTGTTTAAGGTTTTTACAGCCCATAGGTCAAATCCAGACTGTAAACAGTTTTTATATTGATCCATGAACTAAGACTGATTTTTACATTTTTAAAGGCTATCAAAAAAAATCAAAGAACAGAAATGTTCTATGGCACAAAATGTCTGAAATACTTACTCTCTGGTCTTTTACAAAAGAAGCTTGCCAAATCTGTTTCCTACAAAAGTCAAGGCACTAAGAATCAGTGGGGAAGTAGGACAGATGGATAAAGGAAAGCAAGAATGAAAAAGTAAATTCAGGAAAAAGGGTCCAAGTGCTGCTAAGGACAAAATTAAGCTATTTTGTAAGTGTGTCCTATAAAGCAGGGATAAAAAGAATAAAAAGAGTCTTAAACATGAGCTTAATTAGGGCAAAAAGAGATTCAAAAGAGAAAAATGTGTACTTTTTTGCATCAAAGATTTACTCTTCATTATATCAATAATTCTCAAAATGCTATACCCACTTATTTTTCACCTAAGCTCCAGACATATGTAGCCAATTGCCCATTTTACATTTTCACTAAGATATCCACTTCATATTTCCAAAATCATAGTTATTCTATCCATCAGTCACTTCTCAAACAGTCATGCTCCAGTGTTTGACTCGGGCTGGTGCTACCATCCAAATTGTTACATTAAATGTATCCTCAACAATTACTTCTCCCCTTTGCCCACATTTCCAAACAATCACTAAATCCTATTGATTTTGCCTATTAATATCCTTCAAACCCATTCATCTCTTCAATTCCTAAACCATTTTCTTAGACAAACAAGATATTTTACCTTGACCACTACATTTACCTCTTAAGTTGTATTACTGTTTCTACCTATGTACTCTCCAATCCATTTGCAAAAAAAAAAGAAAAAAAAATTGAAATATAAATACACATCCTGAATAAAGGACTTGTATATAGAATATACAAAGAACTTTCAGAACTCATTAATAAGAAAACAACCTAATTTTAAAAGGGCAAACAATTTAGATAGATACTTCACAATAAAAGACATAAACAGGCAAATAAGCATATGAGATAATGGTAAATACCACTATTCAGAGAAATTAAAATTATCACATATCACAAAACACCCACTAGAATAAGGTAAAGTAACTGATATACCCAGTGTTCACAAGAATGGGGAAAAACAGTAATTCTTATGTCTTGCTGTGAGAATACAAAAGGGTACAGATACTAAATTCTGAAAACAGATTGGCAGTATCTTACAGGATTAGTTGTATATTTATTATAGAATCTAGCAATCCCACTTCTAGGTATTTTTCTAAGTGAAATATGTCCACACATGAGTATACATTAATGTTCAGAGGGGCATTCTTTTATAATAGCCACATCCACTGGAGGATAAAGACATTGTGATATACTATGAAAAACTCTTCACCAATAAAAATGAAATATGAACACAGCAACAACATGGATGAATCTCAAACACATCATAAGTTAAAACAGTCAAATGCTAAATCTTACATACTGTATGGTTCCATTTATATAAAACTCAAGATAGGTAAAACTTATGACACCATGTAGATCATTGATTGCTTGGGCTTGAGAGTGAGAGTGGATATATTAGTTTGCTAGGGCTGACATAACAAAGTAACACAGATTGGGAGGGTTAACAACAGAAATTATTTTCTCACAGTTCTGGAACCTAGAAGTCTGAGATCTAGCATCACTGGCAGAGCTGATTTCTTCTGAGGTCTCTCACTGTGGTTTATAGATGTCTACCTTCTCCCTTTATCTTCACATGGTCTTCCTTCTGTGTTTCTCTATCAACTCTTCTTTTAAGCACACCAGTCATATTTGATTAGGGGCCATATATATGACCTCATTTTAACCTAATTACCTATTTAAAGGCCTTATCTCCAATACAGTCACATTCTGAGGTACTGTTAAGACTTCAACATTCACGGACACCAAGATGGTAGAACAGTAAGATGTGGCAATCACCTTCCTCCCTACAAATACATCAGAAATACATCTACATGTAGAACAACTCCTACAGAACACCTACTGAACGCTGGCAGAAGACCTCAGAAGGCAAGAAAGTCCCCTCATACCTGGGTAGGGCAAAAGAAAAAACAGAGACAAAAGAATAGGGAAGGGACCTGCACCAGTGCGAGGGAGCTGTGAAGGAGGAAAGATTTCCACACACGAGGAAGCCCCTTCACTGGCAGAGACGGTGAGTGGTGGTGGGGAAGCTCTGGAGCAACAGAGGAGAGTGCAGCAACAGGGGTGCAGAGGGCAAAGCCGAGAGATTCCTGTACAGAGGATGGGTGCCGACCAGCACTCACCAGCCTGAGAGGCTTGTCTGCTCACCCGCCAGGGCGGGTGGTGGCTGGGAGCTGAGGCTCCAGCTTCTGAGGTCAGATCCCAGGGAGAACACTGGGGTTGGCTGCGTGAATGCAGCCTGAAGGGGGCTAGTATGCCACAGCTAGTCAGGAGGGAGTCCAGTAAAATGTCTGGACCTGCCTAAGAGGCACACAGTATTTCTTGCCTCTTTGTTTCATGGTGTGCAAGGAGAAGGGATTCAGAGCACCACCTAAACGAGATCCAGAGACGGGCGCGAGTCGCGGCTATCAGCGTGGACAACAGAGATGGGCATGAGATGCTAAGGCTGCTGCTGCGGCCACCAAGAAGGCTGTGTGCAAGCACAGGTCACTATCCACACCTCTCCTCCCGGGAGCCTGTGCAGCCCACCACTGCCAGGGCCCCATGATACAGGGACAAATTACCCGGGAGACCACATGGACGCCCCAGGATGTTGAAAAGTCACACCAGCCTCTGCAGGCTCACCCCGCATTCTGTACCCCTCCCTCCCCGTGGCCTGAGAGAGCCAGAGCCCCCTAATCAGCTGCTACTTTAACTCCCGTCCTGTCTAAGCAAAGAACAGACACCCTCAGGCAACCTACACGCAAGGCGGGGCAAAATCCAAAGCTGAACAACAGGAGCTGTGCGAACAAAGAAGAGAAAGGGAAGTCTCTCCCAGCAGCCTAAGGAGCAGTGGATTAAATCTCCACATTCAACCTGATGTACCCAGCACCTATGGAATACCTGAGGAGAAAACAAATCATCCCAAATTGAGGTGGTGAACTTCGGGAGCAACGATATATATTATTTTTTCCTTGTTCTCTTTTTTTCCCTGTATAGCTTTGCTTTTACCATTTGTCCTAGGGTTCTGCCTGTCCCTTTCTGTTATTTTTTGTTTTTTTTGAGTATAGTTTTTAGTGCTTGTTATCACTAGTGGATTTGTTTTTTGGGTTGGTTGCTCTCTTCTTCTTTTCTTTCTTTTTTTATTTTTAAAAATTATTTTTAATTTCAATTAAGTTTATTTTACTTAATTTATTAAGTAAAATAATAAATTTTATTTTAAAAAATTATTTTTAATTTTAATTAAGTTTATTTTACGTTTTTCTTTCTTTCTTGCCCTTTTTGTCCCTTTTATTCTGAGCCGTGTGGAAGACAGGGTCTTGGTGCTCCAGCCTGGTGTGTGGCCTATGCCTCTGAGGTGGGACAGCTGAGTTCAGGACATTGGTCCATCAGAGACTTCCCAGCTCCAGGTAATGTCAAACAGTGAAAATCTCCCAGAGATCTCCATCTCAACACCAAGACCCAGCTCTACTCAACGACCAGCAAGCTACAGTGCTGGACACCCTATGCCAAACAACTAGCAAGACAGGAACACAACCCCACCCACTAGCAGAAAGTGTGCCTAAAATCATAATAAGGTCACAGACACCTCAAAACACACCACCGGATGGGGACCTGCCCACCAAAAGACAAAATCCAGCCTCATCCACCAGAACACAGGGACTAGTCCCCTCCACCAGGAAGCCTACACAACCCACTAAACCAACCTTACCCACTGGGGGCAGGCACCAAAAACAACAGAAGCCACGAAACTGCAGCCTGTGAAAAGGAGACCCCAAACACAGTAAGTTAAGCAAAATAAGAAGACAGAGAAACATACAGCAGATGAAGGAGCAAGGTAAAAACCCACCAGACCAAACAAATGAAGACGAAATAGGCAGTCTACCTGAAAAATAATTCAGACGAATGAAAGTAAAGATGATCCAAACTCTTGGAAATAGAATGGAGAAAATACAAGACACATTTAACAAGGGCCTAGAAGAACTAAAGGGCAAACAAACAAAAATGAACAACACAATAAATGAAATTAAAAATTCTCTAGAAGGAATGAATACCAGAATGACTGAGGCAAAAGAACGGGTAAGTGACCTGGAAGATAAAATAGTGGAAATAGGGCTTCCCTGGTGGCGCAGTGGTTAAGAGTAGGGTTGGTTGCTCTCTTCTTCTTTTCTTTCTTTTTTTATTTTTAAAAATTATTTTTAATTTCAATTAAGTTTATTTTACTTAATTTATTAAAAAGAAAAAAGAATGAAAAGAATTGAGGACAGTCACAGAGACCGCTGGGACAACATTAAATACACCAACATTTGAATTACAGGGGTCCCAGAAGAAGAAGAGAAAAAGAAAGGGACTAAGAAAATATTTGAAGAGATTATAGTTGAAAGCTTCCCTAATATGGAAAAGGTAATAGTCAATCAAGTCCAGGAAGCACAGAGAGTCCCATACAGGATAAATCCAAGGAGAAACATGCCAAGACACATATTAATCAAACTATCAAAAATTAAATACAAAGAAAAAATATTAAAAGCAGCAAGGGAAAAACAAGTAACATACAAGGGAATCCCCATAAGGTTAACAGCTGATCTTTCAGCAGAAACTCTGTAAGCCAGAAAGGAGTGGCAGGACATACTGAAAGTGATGAAAGGGAAAAATCTACAACCAAGATTACCCTACCCAGCAAGGATCTCATTCAGATTCAATGGCGAAATTAAAACCTTCACAGACAAGCAAAAGCTAAGAGAATTCAGCACCACCAAACCAGCTCTACAACAAAGGCTAATGGAACTTCTCTAGGCAGAAAACACAAGAGTAGGTAAAGACCTACAATAACAAACCCAAAACAATTAAGAAAATGGTAATAGGAATATACATATCGATAATTACCTTAGTAAATCGATTAAATGCTCCAACTAAAAGACATAGACTGGCTGAATGGATACAAAAATAAGACCCTTATATATACTTTCTATAAGAGACCTACTTCAGACATAGGGACACATAGAGACTGAAGGTGAGGGGATGGAAAAAGATATTCCATGCAAATGGAAATCAAAAGAAAGCTGGAGAAGCAATTCTCATATCAGACAAAATAGACTTTAAAACAAAGACTGTTACAGGAGACAAAGAAGGACACTATAAAATGATCAAGGAATCAATCCAAGAAGAAGATAAAAGAATTGCAAATATTTATGCACCCAACATAGGAGCACCTCAGTACATAAGGCAAATTTTAACAGCCATAAAAGGGTAAAGCGACAGTACCACAATCATAGCAGCGGACTTTAACACCCCACCTTCACCAATGGACATATCATCCAAAATGAAAATAAATAGGAAATATGAGCTTTAAATAATACATTAAACAAGATGGACTTAACTGATATTTATAGGACATTCCATCCAAAAACAACAGAATACACTTTCTTCTCAAACGCTCATGGAATATTCTCCTGGATATATCATATCTTGGGTCACAAATCAAGCCTTGGTAAAGTTGAGAAAATTGAAATTGTATCAAGTATCTTTTCCGACTACAGTGCTATAACTAGATATCAATTACAGGAAACACTCTGTAAAAAATACAAACACATGGAGGCTAAACAATACACTACTTAATAACCAAGAGATCATCGAAGAAATCAAAGAGGAAATCAAAAAATACTGAGAAACAAATGGCAATGAAAACACGACAACTCAAAACCTACGGGATGAAGCAATTCTCAGAGGAAGTTTATAGCAATACAATCCTACCTTAAGAAACAAGAAACATCTCAAAAAAGCAATCTAACCTTACACCTAAAGCAATTAGAGAAAGAAGAACAAAAACCCCCAAAGTTATCAGTAGGAAAGAAATCATAAAAATCAGATCAGAAATAAATGAAAAAGAAATGAAGGAAACAACAGCAAAGAACAATAAAAGAAAAAGGTAGTTCTTTAAGAAGATAAACAAAATTGATAAACCATTAGCCAGACTCATCAAGAAAAAAAGGGAGAAGACTCAAATCAATAGAATTAGAAATGAAAAAGGGAAAGTAACAACTGGCACTGCAGAAATACAAAGGATCATGAGAGATTACTACAAGCAACTATATGCCAATAAAATGGACAACCTGTAAGAAATGGACAAATTCTTAGAAGAGCACAACCTTCTGAGCCTCAACCAGGAAGTAATAGAAAATATAAACAGACCAATGACAAGCACTGAAATGGAAACTGCGATGAAAAATCTTCCAACAAACAAAAGCCCAGGACCAGATGGCTTCGCAGGTGAATTCTATCAAACAGTTAGAGAAGTGCTAACACCTATCCTTCTCAAACTCTTCCAAAATATAGCAGAGGGAGGAACACTCCCAACCTCATTCTACGAGGCACCATCACCCTGATACCAAAACCAGACAAGGATGTCACAAAGAAAGAAAACTACAGGCCAATATCACTGATGAACATAGACGCAAAAATCCACAACAAAATACTAGCAAACAGAATCCAACAGCACATTAAAAGGATCATACACCATGATCAAGTGGGGTTTATTCCAGGAATGCAAGGATTCTTCAATATACGCAAATCAAACAATGTGATACAACATATTAACAAATTGAAGAATAACAACCATATGATCATCTCAATACATAAAGAAAAAGCTTTCAACAAAATTCACCACCCATTTATGATAAAAACCGTCCCAAAAGTTGGCATACAGGAAATTTACTTCAACATAATAAAGGCCATATATGACAAACCCACAGCCAACATTGTCCTCAATGCTGAAAAACTGAAACCATTTCCACTAAGATCAGGAACAAGAAATGGTTGCCCAGTCTCAGCACTATTATTCAACATTGTTTTTGAAGTTTTAGCCATAGCAATCAGAGAAGAAAAAGAAATAAAAGGAATCCAAATTGGAAAATAAAAAGTAAAGCTGTCACTGTTTGCAGACATGATACTATACATAGAGAATCCTAAAGATGCTATCAGAAAACTACTAGAGCTAATCAATGAATTTGGTAAAGTAGCAGGATACAAAATTAATGCACAGACATCTCTTGCATTCCTATACACTAATGATGACACATCTGAAAGAGAAATTAAGGAAACACTCCCAATTACCACTGCAACAAAAAGAATAAAATACCTTAGGAATACACCTACCTAAGGAGACAAAAGACTTGTATGCAGAAAACTATAAGACACTGATGAAAAAAATTAAAGATGAAACCAACAGATGGAGAGATATACCATGTTCTTGGAGTGGAATAATCATCATTGTGAAAATGACTATACTACCCAAAGCAATCTACAGATTCAACGCAATCCCTATCAAGCTACCAATGGTATTTTTCACAGAACTAGAACAAAAAAATTCACAATTTGTATGGACCCCAAATAGCCAAAGCAATCTTGAGAACGAAAAATGGAGCTGGAGGAATCAGGCTCCCTGACTTCAGACTATACTACAAAGCTACAGTAATCAAGACAGTATAGTACTGGCAAAAAAACAGAAATACAGATCAATGCCACAGGACAGAAAGCCCAGAGATTAACCCACACACATATGGTCATCTTATATTTGATAAAGGAGGCAAGACTATACAATTGAGAAAAGACAGCCTCTTCAATAAGTGGTGCTGGGAAAACTGGACAGTTACATGTAAAGGAGTGAAATTACAACACTCCCTAACACCATAAACAAAATAAACTCAAAATGGATTAAAGACCTAAATGTAAGGACAGACACTATCAAACTCTTAGAGGAAAACATAGGCAGAACACTCTGTGACACAACTGACAGCAAGCTCCTTTTTGACCCACCTCCTAGAGAAACGGAAATAAAAATAAAAATAAACAAACGGGACTTAATGAAACTCAAAACCTTTTGCACAGCAAAGGAAACCATAAACAAGACGAAAAGACAACCCTCAGAATGGGAGAAAATACTTGCAAATGAAGGAACTAACAAAGGGTTAATCTCCAAAATTTACAAGCAGCTCATTCAGCTCAATATCAAAAACAGAAACAACCCAATCCAAAATGTGCAGAAGACCTAAATAGACATTTCTCCAAAGAAGATATACAGATTGCCAACAAACACATGAAAAAAATGCTCAACATCATTAATCATTAGAAAATTGAAAATCAAAACTACAATGCAGTGTCACCTCACACCAGTCAGAATAGCCATCATCAACAAATCTACAAAGAATAAATGCTGGAGAGGGTGTGGAGAAAAGGGAACCCTCTAACACTATTGGTGGGAATGTAAATTGATACAGCCACTATGGAGAACAGTATGGAGGTTCCTTAAAAAACTAAAAATAGAACTACCCTATGACCCAGCAATTCCAGTACTGGACATATACCCTGAGAAAATCATAATTCAAAAACAGTCATGTTCCCCAATGTTCATTGCAGCTCTATTTACAATAGCCAAGACATGGTAGCAACCTAAGTGTCCATTGACAGATGAATGGATAAAGAAAATGTGGCACATATTTACAATGGAATATTCCTCATCCATAAAAAGACACGAAATTGAGTTATTTGTAGTGAGGTGGATGGACCTAGATATTGTCATACAGAGTGAAGTAAGTTAGAAAGAGAATAACAAATACCGTATGCTAACACATATATAGAGAATCTTAAAAAAAAAAAAGGTCATGAAGTACCTTGGGGCAGGACGGGAATACAGTTGCAAACCTACTAGAGAATGGACTTGAGGACACAGCGAGGGGGAAGGGTAAGCTGGGATGAAGTGAGAGAGTGGCATGGACATATATACACTACCAAATGTAAAACAGATAGCTAGTGGGAAGCAACCGCATAGCACAGGGAGATCAGCTCGGTGCTTTGTCACTACCTAGACGGGTGGGATAGGGAGGGTGTGTGGTAGGGAGACGCAAGAGGGAAGAGATATGGGGGTATATGTATATGTATAGCGGATTCACTTTGTTATAAAGCAGTAACTAACACACCATAGTAAAGCAAGTATACTCCAATAAAGATGTTAAAAAAAGAAAAAAAGGACTCAACATTCAGCCCATTACAGGCGGAATCAGTTTCAAAGGGACAGTGGAAAACTTTTTAGGGTAATGAAACCTCTATAACATGTCTGTGGTAGAGTTTACATGATTATATACAATGATAAGAATCGAAATCTACAGTTAAAAAGGGTAAATTTTACTTCATGTTTAATGTACCTCTGAAAGCTAAAAAACGTCAGGATTTCACCACTTTGGGTTAAGCTTTACTATATACTAAAATGAAGGTACTTCTGAGTAAACTTTAAAAATTAATTTTAAATTATATATGGTATTTAGACTAACATATCATGCTTATTATATACTGTTTCCCTTCTCTCTCTCCAAAGTTTACTATAGCACCATTCATTCTAATTTTATTGGCTCACTCTGAAAACTTAAGTATTTTCATTGATAGTTAATATAATCTTCTTTGTCTAGCCAGCACTTTCTTACATGCAACTACCCAGCACTGTACATGGCAACTCATTGGCTTGGAAGAGTCATAAATTTGCTTAGGAAACCCTGTTACTTCTCTCCTTTACCATCCACCCCAATTTTTTGGCATATAAAAAAAATCTGTAATGTAGACGACTTCCTCACAGAATTAAATAATTTACAAATTTATTAAAAATAAAATAGCATGAAAGTTAGAGAAGTCGGGGGAGAAGATTCTGTACTTCAGCTCATTTAGTCAAAAGAAGTAAAAATAAAAATAAATGATTTAAAACATTGATGAGTAGCTATCTTTCTTTTTTGGTGGAAATGGTAATTTGAAATTTGCTTTCTAACAAGAATATAATCATATTGAAACATGTTAAGTTTTTTTTTAATTCTAAGACCATGCCTATACATATATATTTTTTAATATTACATTTTTCTCACTTTTTGACAAGAAGAAAGGAAAAAGGAAGGAAGGGAAGAAGTTAGCTTAATTTTACCAAATATCAATCTTATTTTAGCATAACAAAAATAAATTCTAGTTTGAAAATGAATAAGGCCTTCTTAAGTCTTTCATATTTTTCTAGTATCTAGACCTTTTGGGCAAAGTTTCTATACTGAAAGGGAGAAATCAATTAAAAGCAACTAAAATCTATGTTTACCAGAAAGTATTAGACTTCCCTTCATTTTGGTTTACCACGAAGTCCTCTTTGTACTTAGTTCCTATTATGATATGTAAAAGTAATGCACTTAGAAAACACTCAGTACATATTGGCTGAATGAACACACAGTTCACACAGCAGCAGGTGCTTCTAGGGCTCCTAGTGTGGGGTGTAATTTGGTAACAAAGCAAATCAAAAACTTATTTCTCTAGATTTCTTTAGATTATCATCCACTTTCATAAGCTTAGGAATTACAAATCCAACAAAATTGTCATTTCAGAGAAGGATGCAAATTGCTTGGCTGTTTTACAAACTGTTCTCTCTTCCATGTTCCCAGGAACCTTCTGGCTTTGGAGTTATGGAGGTGGTCCTCTGATCATTCCAGTGTTGGCACTATCTGTAGTCAGGAAAGTCCTCAGGTCACTCTTCTATCAGTCCATGACTACTTATTATGGGAACTACAAGTCAAAGTTCCACTATATCTACCCTCACTGTCTCTGAGACACTGTTATTAGAACTCCTGCATTGTTGGTTGAGGTAGATTTTTAAATCAAGATTTTAAAAACTTTGGTTTTAAATTTTGGTAGGGCTCTAACTTTGGGTTGGACTATGGTGATACTACTTTCTCAGTTTCATGAGGTAGGCACATCTCTATTCCCTGCTAACATGCTCCACTTTCCTGGAAGCATGGATTAGTTCCCCCCCTTTTTTTTTTAACATCAGAATTGTTTTTCCACTTTCTTTTATCTATGTCCCAGCTTCCCCTGTTCCATGCTCTCACAATCTAAACACATCTCCTCGCATGATATGACTTAAGTAACAGTCTACTTATAAGTTTCCTACAAAAATACAAGGAGTGGAACTAAAAGAACAGGGGGCTTAGAACTCAGTAAATAATAGGATGGGTCAACTAGAAATTGGATATATTGATGAGCATGAGGTAGATACTTATCAATAATTCATCACCAGGTTACTGGACAAAGTTTATACATAAAGATAGAGCCCAGAATCTAGACACTGTGCTTGCAGGTAATTAAGAGATATTGATGCAGATTTTAGTGTCCAGAAGAAGTAAACATTTACAATGGGTAGGCTTCCAATAAGTAGAACAAGAGATGGGGGGCTCTAAATGGGAATCTAGGAACAAATACCACACAGAGATTCAGACTGATGGCATCAAAGTCCTGTCTTCAGGAAAGAAGGACGAGTCACTGGGCAAGGTTTAGGAAACAAACCCTAGTCTGTACGGATTAGTAAAAGGAGAGCAAAATCCCTGATCTCATAGGAACTAGAGAGCTAGGAGACAATTTAGTCTCCTCAGTTACCCTCACCCACACATTCTGAGAGAGATACTTAACCTATTTTAATACAATAGAAGACTACTAGAAGCCTAGTTTCTTAAAAATAGCTGCTTATTAAGCTCATTTTTAAAATATCTCAAGGGCTTCCCTGGTGGCGCAGTGGTTGAGAGTCCACCTACCAATGCAGGGGACACGGGTTCGTGCCCCAGTCCAGAAGGATCCCACATGCCGCGGAGCAGCTGGGCCTGTGGGCCATGGCCGCTGGGCCTGCGCGTCCAGAGCCTTGCTCCACAACGGGAGAGGCCACAACAGTGAGAGGCCCGCGTACCGCAAAAAAAAAAAAAA
>NW_020173924.1:982331-1062109 GCF_003031525.2 Neophocaena asiaeorientalis asiaeorientalis
AAAAAAAAAAAAAAAAAATGGAGTCATACATTTACTTTAGGTAAAGAAAGAATCCAGGGGGTTTCTATTTAGGGAGTATCATGACATTATAATTAAACCTCTACTTACTGCAGCTAAATAACTCAACTTCTTTTAAACTCTTCTCTAAGTTACATAACCTACAACTTTGCCAGAAAAAGCTTTAAAAAATAGAAAATGATTACTTTCGGATGTCATATACATAAGTCTGTATCCACTTGTGTGTTTGTCTATGCTTCATACTGGAATATATTTTTCTATGAATAGATAATTTAAAATGTACCAAATTAGTCTTCTAACATCTTTTTTTCTCATCTAAAAAATTCCTAAGATAAAAGCTAATAAATAATTATAAGAGAAATATATACAGTTAATAACAAGCATACCTAACTTTATCGTGCTTCTCTTTATTGCACTTTGCAGACATTGTGCTTTTTACAAATTGAAAGTCTGTCACACACATCAAGCAAGTATAACAGCACCATATTTCCAACAGCATTTACTCAGTTCATGTTTCTGTGTCACATTTGGTAATTCTCATAATATTTCAAACTTTTTCATCATGATTATATTTGTTATGGTGATCTGTGATCAGTGACCTTTGATGTTGCTACTGTAATTGTTTTGGTGTTTTTTAGCAGTGAAGTAATTTTTAATTAAGGTATGTATGGTTTTTAGACATCATGCTATTGCACACTTAATAGACTACAGTATAGTATAAATATAACTTTTATATGCACTTGGAAACCAAAAATGTTCTGTGATTTGCTTTATTTGCTTTATTTCAGTGGTCTAGAGCCAAACTCTCAAGATCTCCAAGGTATGCCTGTATTTAAAATGCCTACTTACAAATATTATACACATCTTAGTCACTGAAGAATTCAGTTAAAGAAAAGACTTATCTTTATGTGTCTATTACTTTGTTTGCTGTTCGTGTGACTATTACTTGCACAGTTGTGTGTATATATGACATTCCTCCAGCTCAGCACACTTTTTAAGGATACTCTTTCAAATGTTTCTAACTTTTAGTACCTAAAAAGTAAATGAAATTTCATTCAAATTACTCTGTATAATTACTTTTAAATTATTTCTGTCAAACGTGTTAAAGATGAGCTAATCATTTATATATATTTAAAATGTTACTATGAAATATGAAAGTTACCTAAAATTTTACACAAATATAGTTTATTTTCTCAAAAGAATGATTGAGTTGGAATTTTCAGGCCAAAAAATCATCACATTCATTACAGAATATTATTTATATAATTTTTATACTGACCATTATCCAGTTGACACCCAAGAAACAAAGGTCTTTAGAGATTAAGAATCTACTGGAGTGTGTGTAAATTGATCCAGTTATCTGTGAGAACCTTTTTTTTGAGTAATACAATATATAGGTATACATCATAAAAAAGTGACAGGTACAAAACTTTACATAAAAGTATCCATGAATAATTGTTGATAATGACACAGGAACTGGAAATAATTTAAATGTTAATCAAAATGTAAATTGTTAATAAATGATCATATATTGATTATGCAGCTATCATCAGCTAAAGGTGTGTATGTAGAGAGTAGAAAAAAATTGATAACCAACATAAGTATGTTGGTTATATATTGGCTATAAGTAAGCAGTTAAATTCTGTACATAAAATTTAAGAAAACTGGGCCATCTCTGGAGATTATGTCTAGAGATGAGAGTCAATATTAAGGCAACACATCATGGTGAAGAAACACAAAAATATTCTCCTTGGTAACATACCCTGGGTCTCCTGACAGTAATTATTGTTCTCTGTTATCCAGAACACAAAGACAACTGTTTCCCAAAAAAAATCAGGTATTCAAAATTTTAAAGAAATCTATTGCCATTGAATCTATTAGACACAGCTATTCCAGAGTTTTCAGGTTTGTTAAATGCTATTACCAGCTCTCATCTCTCTCTACTGCACATATTCTGCTTGCTAATAACTAGAACTATTTTTTGATTTCTCCATTGTCTCTCTTAGCACCACACCACTGAGTCTCCTTTTTTGAAGCTCATATCTAAATTTCTCTGGAGAAAGTGACTGATGGGGTTGAAAATCACCAGCTAGTCTATTATTTTCAGAAGATATCTCATCATGATGTAATAATCAAACAAGGAATGCCTGATTATTCAAGTTTTGACCTCTGCCTCTAAGAGTTATGTACAAACAATTTAAACCCATGGAATGTAATCACAGCAGAACATTTTTACTCTACGGCATTCTTTAAAATTATTCTGTAGGTACCTCTGCTGTCCCTAGATAAAAACTTGGGCAAATCTCATGATTTTCCAGAATCCTCTTAGGTAATGGAAAATTCTAAACTACTTATATCAGAAAACACAGCCTTGAATTAGAAATAATCTTATATGCATTCTGATATATTACTTTGCTGCACACCTGAAATTAACACAACATTGTATATCAATTATACTTCAATAAAAAATAAAAAAATAAAGTTTTAGGCTTGAGAAAATGAGATAATGGAAGTGCCATTTACTGTTCTAAAAAAGATAGGGCAGAAACAGGTTAAAGGAAGAGATAGAAATTACTAATTTGCTTGGAATATGTTAAATTTGAGCTGTTTATTAGCAACCAAGGAACCCCCATAACAACTAGGTAGTGGATATAGTTTCTACCGTTTAGGAGAGAGGTCATTGATGGAGATGTTAATTTAAAAGACTTCAGTGTACAGATGACATTTCAAGCCCGAAATACCCTAGAGAGCAAGTAAAGAAAGAAAAAAAGAAAGGGTCTGAGAAACGAGTTCTGAGATACTCCAATACTTAGGAGTGTTGAGGGAAGAAGAGACAGGGATGGAGGAGAGGGAGCAGCAATGAGAGAGAAAAATGGAGAGAATTTTCTGTCCCTTTGGACAAGAGAATAAAAGCATTTAAAGAAGAATAGAGTGAACAGCTATTTCAAATTCAGTCTCTATGACTTGCAACTATATTCTTTAAAAAAAAAAGATACATGTATTCACACATGTTCCACAGCTATTCTCTTTCACTTATTTACATTTGTTTTTGTGTTTGTTTCTTGTTGTCAGTGGACAATAATTTTCTTCTGTGCTTTGGCTATCATTTAATTAGATGATTATAATAGCACTTCAGTTGAACATTGTGCTAAGGAACAGCCAGAAAATGTTTTTTTTTTCTTTTTGGATTCAGGGATTTGAAAAATTGTTGTTTATATGCATGGCTGGATTCCACAAATGCATTTGAATGTGGGAACTGCAGAGGAAGAAACATTATTTAAAGATAACATCTGAAATAATCCCACCCATGAAAAAGCATCCATAGGAGTTCACAAAGGAGTGAATGTGCAGATTGAGAGGGGGTCATAACATTTGGAATGGGCAATACATTCATCTTTACTTAGTCCTTCTGTGCAGAAAAAGCAATCTATGTTTTGATATATTTCCAGGTATGATGATAGGATGTAAACAAGGAGAAAAAACAGCTTATTCCCAAAATAAATCTGATATCTGATACATCTGAAAATATTGGAGACATGGCTTGAACTACTTGGAGAAGAGCTCATTATCATTATAATTACTGGTTTTTCTCAATTAATATGAATTTATAAGGTGCTTAATTAATGCCTCATGTTGAATAAATCATTAATGAAGCATACTTAATACAATTTGGCTGCTTCTAAACATAAATGAGAGATACTCTATGCCCAGAAGTAGCTGAATTACTGTAGAAGTTACAGATTAAAATTGTCAAATATCTTTAAAATATTTTCTATGATTACCTGGCCCAAACCAGGGAATCTGGGCACAATAACTAAGAGGATGAAAGAGACACTGAATAACAACTTTTAGCTCCAATAATGACACCAATTGAGACACTGAGATGTGGACCTACAGACCAGTTCTGCTGTCTACAATGTTAAAGCACTTAATATTTTTGTTATCACATTACTGCTTTGAGTTCTCAGGTCCAACACATTGGAGATTTCGTTTCTTCTTAGGAAACAGATTCACAATTTTGATGCCTTACACTTTATGTTTTCATATATATTTAATGTTTTAACCAAAGGTTTCACTAATAACATAGAAAAATAATAGAGTTGAGGCTGTTGCCCAGACAACAGAGTGCAGCTTAACATGTCATATGCTGTTTGGTTTGTATTATATAATTAGCCCATTTTTCTGTCCTATAAAATATTATTTTTATTTTAACCAATTTACAAGTGATATGATTGAGGGTACAAAACTAAACTGGTATGAAAGAGTTCCCAGTATACTACAGTGATTTGGCATTTGCCTTTCATGAGAGAGGATAAGAGGTGTGAATTGGCCCTGTTCCACAATGTCTGCAGAGTTCTCCAAAGTGGTTTTGCCAATATTATACTCCTAAGAGCAATTTATTAAGTTATAGTTGCTTTGATCTTTCTTTCTCTTGTCTTCTCACAGCAAATGGGGTGTTAACCTCAATCATCACATTAACATTTTAATGAATTGGAATAGAAAAAAATGTGAAGTGGAGAACAAAAAAATTCTTTATACAAAATAATAGAGAAGTAGACTCCCTCACTCCACTCATATTCCATTGACTCCACTTAGCCACATGGCCATGCCTAGTTGGCAGGAAAGCTAGGGAATACCTTTTTTAACTTGGAAGTCATATGCATTTAAAATATTTTAGTATGGGAGAAGGAGAGAATGCATTTTATGGGGAACAAACAGAAATACACCACAATGGGCTAGGCATAAAGACAACAATTTAATAACATTTCAACTCCCAACACACTACCCCTTATACCCAGGAGAGCTTATACCACCATTAAAAAACGTAATGAATTTAGGTTCTCTCTTCAAGATTTGAGGCCATCATTAACTTTTTTTTTTTTTTTTTGCGGTACGCGGGCCTCTCACTGTTGTGGCCTCTCCCGCTGCGGAGCACAGGCTCCAGACGCGCAGGCTCAGTGGCCATGGCTCACGGGCCCAGCCGCTCCACGGCATGTGGGATCTTCCCGGACCGGGGCACGAACCTGTGTCCCCTGCATCGGCAGGCGGACTCTCAACCACTGCGCCACCAGGGAAGCCCCATCATTAACTTTTTATAGATATAGCATGCAGAGTTATAGATTACAGAATTTTTTATTAAACAAATTTATCTAGAAAATGCATGATAATTACAAAATTTTGATTTAAAAATTCTTATTCCAAATTGTTTGACATTTCTATTTACATAGCATCTTGTCATTTTAGCATCTTATACCCAATTTCTCCTCATTCCCTAGTACTTGTAGGGATAACTAAACTGCAGAATAAGAATTCTTAAACTCATACCTATATGTAAAAATATATAAAAATGTATAAAAATAGTATTTACTAAACATGGCATATGAAGCTGGTAAAATTCTGCTTATCCATACCTCATCAAAAATTTTTTTTCATCTTATATATGTCAGATCCATCTTATGTGGACTGAATATATGAGCAACCTTTCAATTTGTGGTCCCTTGCTATTATTCTTTGATGCTTATGTTGTGCTCTTCTGTGATCTACATTCAGCATTATAGTAGGCAATCATCTAAATTGTGTGTGAACCTAATATGAGTATTCTAAATTCTAAGTCTTATATGGCACCACTCAATTTAGCAGCTTTTTTTAAAATTTGAGATTACAATCTCTTAATTTTCTCTTTACTTTTCTTTTCTTTCCACTTTTCTTTAAAAAAAAAAAATCCATTTGAAATGTCTCCCCCAATAAAATTCTCTAAAAATATATCTCCTTATGGTATGTACCTGGCTTCTTCCAATTTCTATAATCATGTCACACTGTTTAATAGTAGCATGGCATGTAATCAAATTATAGAGATTAAATTAAATCTAAAAACATTAATCTAAAGGTAAAATCTGCTTCTTACTTCTTAAATCATTTAATTCCAATGCTTTATAATTGATATTTACCCACACATACTGAGCATTTCCATGACAAACAGTCATTAACACTATTAAGGTTACAGTTGTATTACTTATCATTTAGTATATTCCCATTCATCTCCCTCCCCCCACACTAATAATATAGAAACACCTAACCTAATGACTTTTTAGTTAGCTCTAGGACTATCTGTGCCAATGGCCTCTATCTATCTAGATTTCTCTAGAATTGAAGCTTTTATCTGCTGTAGGGGTTAGAAGTCTTTTGATGTGATAGCCTTTCTCAGTCTACTAGACAATATGTAATCCTTCTTTATCTAATTAGGTGCATTCATTATTTGTTTCCATAAGAGATACATTAGCTTATGACATTTTTCAATCTTACTCTTGATGCATATCTCATACATCAAAAGAGTGAGAAAAGACAACATCACAATTAGTTCTTTTCCCAGAGAGAAAATTCATTTTGAAGCCCTTTTCCATGTAGAATAGAGTAACAGTCTTATATGTGAGGACGTATTCTCAATCCCTTACACACCTACTCCTATCTTCTAGCCTTTGAATAAAGTTTACATAAAAGTTAATTTGAAAATAAAATACTATATTACAGCTAAACCTACTGTAACAAAGTATAGTGGTCCCTTATTATCTGCAGGGGATAAGTTCCAAGATCCCAGTGGATGCCTGAAACTGTAAATAGTACTGAACCCTGTACATATTATTTTTTTTCCTATCTGTACATACTTATGATGATGTTTAATTTATAAATTGGATACACTAAGAGATTAACAACATAATTAATAATAAATTAGAATAATTATAGCAATATACTGTAATAAAAGTTATATGAATGCGGTCTTTCTCTCACTCTCTCAAAATATCTCATTGTACTATATTCACCCTTCTTCTTGTGTTGATGGGAAATGACAAAAGGCCTCCATAATGAGATGAAGTGAGGTGAATGACTTAGGCATCATGCGTAATATTAGGCTACTACTGACCTTCTGACGACATGTCAGAAGGAGGATCATCCACTTTGGGTGATTCTGGATCATTGAGCCATGACGATGTTGATGATGAATGGTTGATGTTGATGGTTGCATGTCAGGAGCAGACAGATGCTGACGGTTGGGGATCCCGAGCAGCAAGGAGTGGGATGGTGTAAGATTTCATCATATTACTCAGAACAGCACAAAATTGAAAACTTATAAATTGTTTATTTGTGAAATGTTCCATTTAATATTTTTGGACTGCAACTGGCTGTTATGTAAGTGAAACATGGAAAGCAAAACTGTTGATAAGGGGAGACTACTGTACCACAAACTAAGTGATTAAACAAGAGAAATGTATTGTCTCACAGTTTTGGAGGCTTAGAAGTCCAAGATCAAGGTGTTTGGCAGGGTCTTACTCCCTTTGAATTTGCCAGGGAAGGATCTGTTCCAGGTCTCTCTCCCAGCTTCTGGTAGTCCCAATGCTTGTGCCAGAATAACTGCAGTCTTCACATGGAGTTTTCTCTGTATCAGTGTCATCTCTATGTCTAAATTTGTCATTTACACAAGGACCCCAATCATACTGGATCAGGACCCACGTAATGACTTCATTTTAAGATAATAGATTACAACTGCAACAACACTATTTCCAAATAAGTTCACAGTCTGAAGTACTGCTGCTTAAGACAACATAGGAATTTGGCAGGAGGGGAACAAAATTCAACGTATAACAAATAATGCTTTGCTTTCTTTATTAAAGTTTTGTAACTAATTTCGAATGCATAAGTTCTTACATAAACTTTCTATTGAGGGCCATCCTGGTCTTTGGATTCAGAATAGGTTATTGACTATATTATCTACTTTTTTAGGGTGCTGACACTTTCTTCTATCACTGTCCAAAGTGAATATTTTCACCTTTAGAGTATCACCCATTAAAAGAGTTAATACATTGCAAAATGCAAGTAGTCCTGGGAGATTAATCCTCTAAGTAGTTTTTATCTGCATGTGAGGTAAAATCTAATCGTATGGATGGCATTGATGAGAGCTTGATAATATTGAGATTGACAGGAGGCGGAGACAGAAAATAGGCAGAGGAAAATGTGCCACCAAGGAGAAATGGTCCACATGTGAAGAAGCTCAGGACCCAGAAGACAAGTCTCTGTCTACAATTTTTGAGGCTATCTTTATCTACTTATATTCTGTAGGGCTTTTCACAACCTGCAAAGTCTATACTTAACTATCTCTATTTTTTTATATCTTGCTAAACTCTAAAGTAAAACTCATCTAATCCTATGTCTTCATTCATTTTGTTGCTCCTATGCAGGACTTTTTTATGAATCAATATTCCTGATTACTTCATGGGAAGCTTTATGGCTACTTGTCAGTGTTCCATCCTCTCCAAATCAAATCAGGCTCTTGCTAACATTTAAAACTCTATTTCAACTACAGAACAACATTATAGAGTCTTATAAACTCTGAATTTTGGATTGCTCATACCTAAGTATAATGAAGTTTTTATCATTGAATTAGTGGTATGTTAGGAACAAAGGGAGAAGTGAAATATCTAGTATGTTAAAATATACAGGAAAGTTAAAACATGAACAGAGTGGGCACGGACAACTCAGTAAAAGTAAGAATTCAGAAATGTTGGCTACATATGAGAATTCAAGCCAACTCTCATTAAATTTTAAAGGACAAAATGAATTGAGCAAGCTGGAGTATACGGGGAGCATCCAGGGAGCATCCAGGGAGCTGACAACAAAGCTCTGTGATGGCTTCCAAGGATATTTAATTGTGTGTATGTTAAAATTGTCTATGTACCATGGATTTTCAGTTTATACAAATGATTGCAAACCTCTTTAAGTTGGGAATAAAATAAACTCTATGGGGCAGACACTGTATTTCGTATGTTCCAGACATTAGACTAAGGGATTTATATACGTTTTCTTATGTAATCATCACAACAATTATTAATCAATTTTAATAATGAGCATGAGTTTTATATTGGAGATTTAAATATAGGATAGTCAATCAGAACTGGGGTAACTTACAATGTGAACTCAGTTTACTAAAAGAATTCTGAATTCAGCAGATATTTGAAAATTACGTTGGCTTGTATTTTCCTTCTATTTGCATAGGCCAGGTGACCAACAGGCTGCATTCACTATGCAGTCACTGGCCATTTCTTTAGCTTTCTAATGACAAATAATATAGAACAGAGAAGTTAGCACAGGTGTACAACTCACTGCAAATTCATAAAATGAACAGTGTATTTCACATCTAGATCAAGAAACAAAACATTGCCAGGAACACAGAAGTTCCTCTCGTTTCTTTTCCAGGCACAACTCCCGGAAAGGTAGCCACTGTCTCTGATTTCTAATACTCTGAATTACTTTATATAAATGGATGAATACAGATTAAACTCTTTTCTGTCTTCCTACATTTTGTATTTGTGAGATTCAGCCATATTGTTGAGTGCTGAATTATAGATTGTTCTTTCCTGTTTTATGCTAATTTGGTGTGTGAATATACTTCACATAATTTATCAATTCCACAGTCGGGTAGACATTTACTATTTGGATAGTTTGCATATGGCACCCATTATAAATACTGTTCTGAAAATTCACATCTTTGGGTGAACACATGAATGTCTTTCTGTTATACTTACATTGAGAAATATAACTGCTGTATCACAGTGTATGTTTATATTTGGCTTTAGTCAACACTGTTACAGAATTTTCCAAGTGGTTTTGCCAATATCATGCTCCTACTTTGTAAGAATTGCAATTTCTCTGCATCCTCATCAACACTTGGTATTTTTTCTTCCATTTTAACCATTCTGCTGGGTGTATACTGGTACCTCATGTGTTTATTGACCTATCAGAGGTACCCTTTTATGCAATATTCTGCTCTAGTCTTTGGCATATATTCTATTAACTTTTCTATTTGTTTTATTTGTTTATAGAATATACTTATATGTTAAGGATACTAGTCATTTTTAGAATCATGTTGTGTGATATATCTTTTTAAATATATTGCTTGATTTAACTTATTTATATTTTCTTAAGCATTCTTACATCTATATCCATGGGGAATACTGTTCTCTAAGATCATGTTCTCTTAAGATCTTTTTATGGTTTTGAAATCAAGGTTGTACTTTCCTTATAAAAAGAGAAAATATTTCCTCTATTTCTAAAGCTGTAAGGGTGTTTTAAAACTGTAAGATTAGTGTTATTTTTCCCACAGATGTTTGAACTAATTCACTGGTAAAGCTATTTGTCTGGAGATTTCTCTATGGGAAAGATTTTAAATAACAGTTTTTCTTTCTTTAATAGATATACAACTAGCAAGATTTTCTGTTGATTCTGTCACTTGTATTTTTCTGGGTACTTGTCTATTTCACCCAAATTGTCAAATGTATTGGTATAAAATTTTTTTAATATCCTCTTATCTTACTGATGTCTATAGGATCTGTAGTGAGATGTCCTTTACATTCCTGTTATTGACAATTTGTATATTTTCTTATTTTATTTGGCTTAACCTTGCTAGGGGTATTTGATTTTTCATTTTCTCTATTAAAATTATTTTTCCTATTTTATTTACTTTTGCTCTTTTATTATTAATTTTTATCTACATTTATTAGATTTTAATTTCTATTCCAGAGTGAAAGCTTTAAATCCCTGACATTTAGCCTTTCTCCTTTTCTAACAGTGAATGCAACTAAATTTTTTTTCTAAGTATGCCTTTAGCTGCTTCCCACATTATAATACATGTAGTTGTATTTTCTTTCACTTAAAATTCACCTCAAACTTAAATTTTCAGTTTCAGTTCTTTGATGCATAAATTTAGAAGCCCTTTATTTAGTTTCAAATTAAATGCAAATTTCCTAGCTATCTTGTTATTGTATTCTAGCTTAATTCAATTTTGTCATAAACAGTACTCTGAATTAAATAATTTGAAAACTTTGGAGGCTATCTTCATTGCCTATAATATAGATTTTGCTAAGTTTTCAATACTCAACTAAAAATAATCAGTTATTTTTTAATATGCAGTTTTATACATCTCAATAATGTAAATTGAATTACATTATGTATATCAATTATTGACATTGTTAATTACAATCTATATTCTTACTGAGGTTTTTGTCTGAATATTTTAATTGCTATTGTGATAGTATATTAAGGTCTCCTAGTCTAATTGTACATTTTAAAACTTCTCCTTTTAGTTTTGCCAATTGCTGCTTCATGCAGTTGAAGTTATGTTACTGAGTGTGTACATACTAGGGATTATGATACATTTCTTTTGGATTTCTTCCTTTGCATTATGATATATATCTTTTCTGTACTAATTTCTTTCTCAAACTCTTTGAATGTCTTCAATTCTATTCATTTCTTAAAAATTTACCCTTTTTAACATTTTGCTTTTTAAATCAGCATCTATTGTGTTTATTTTCTTTCTAGCTTTGTCTCCACTCTAAAATATTTTTTTTTACTATTTTATAACTTACTCTTTCCTGAGTTTTATCAGTGTTTGCCATTTATCTAATTGTAATGCAGTTTTTCTTTGATATATTTTATCATTTTTTAATTACTTTTAGGTAATTTTAAAATATTAGTTTATACTTTTCATCTGTTTTATGCATAAATTTTTCAGTAATTCAAAAATTCCTGTAAGGATATTATTTAGCTCCTTATGTTCTTTTGTCTTATAATGACTTCAAGTGAAATTTGACTGTGATACTTTGCTGCTTATTTTTATACAAAATTAATTTGTCTGAATTGGTAGAAATGTTTAAAAAAAATTTTGTGTCTATAAAGCTTAAAAACATATGGCTTCATATTCTCTGAGATCATCTGACTTTTTTATTCCCCTACCCCTAGCAATTTTTTCTTTATTTGTATTTTATTTGTCCCAAATTTGAAATCAATATCGCTCAGGTTTTTTTTTCAGTATGGGGCTTTGATCTTGAAAATAGCTGCAGTGGCTATTTTGCTTTAGCCCTGTCATGGACAGGGCATGTGGCCTACGACAATCCCCATCGCACTATGTCATACCTGTGTGTAATCCTTTCCCTGTGAGTGTGGGAGGAACTGACTTTTTAAAATTATTTATTTATTTATTTATTTATTTATTGTTAGCTGCATTGAGTCTTCATTGCTGCACATGGGCTTTCTCTAGCTGTGGCAAGCGGGGGCTACTCTTCTTTGTGATGCGTGGGTTTCTCATTTCAGTGGTTTCTCTTGTTGCGAGGCATGGGCTCTAGGCACAGGAGCTTCAGAAATTGAGGCTCGCGGGCTGTAGAGCGCAGGCTCAGTAGTTGTGGTGCATGTACTTAGGTGCTCTGCGGCATGTGGGATCTTCCCGGACCAGGCCTCGAACCCATGCCCCCTGTATTGGCGGGCAGATTCTTAACCACTGCGCCACCAGGGAAGCCCAGAACTGTGATTTTTTTCTAATCAGTAGACTATAGAAAAAAGGAGATGCCATTCCTTGTGATAATGTTACATTATTTAGAACTCCATCTTACTAGCCGACTTGCTCTAGAGCCTCTGTCCTGCCTGGCTTTGAAGAAGTAAGAGGCCATTCCTAGAGGTCCACTTTGCAAGGAAGTTAGGGTATCTTCCAGGAGACAGCCAGTAAGAAGCTAGGGTACTCAGTGTTAAACCTGCAAATAAATGGATTCTGTCAACAACTTTAGTAAGCTTAGAAATGATTCTTTCCCAGTAGAGGCTTCAGATGAGGATGCAGACTGACCAGCCAACATCTTGATAGCAGCCTTCTAAGACCTTTAAGTGAAGGATGCATCTTAGTTACATCCCCCAGGCTCCTGACACACAGAAACTGTGAGATAATAAATGTATGTTATTTTAACCTACTAAGATCATGGTAATTTGTTATGCAGCAGTAGATAACAAATACAAGCTCCTTCATATCTTGCTTCAGAACCCTTTCGATTATTTGTGGATGTGCAAAGCTCTTCCAGCTTCAGCTACTATTCTCCAATGATTGGCCTTCTGTGCTCTTTAGTGAGTACCTTTGACTTTATGTTCTCAGCTCTGGCAGATGCACTTCTCTTCTCCCTGCTGATATAATGGATGCCTTAAAGCTGTAGGTGATTTCTCTCCATCCACTGTATTTTGGGGTTCACGGGGATACATTTTCGGTTAGTTTTTATTTTTGATGTTGTCCATAAATTTTGGGGCGATGGGTTATGTTTTCCTTTTTACAGTGTCTGTTCTATACAAAGGGAATCAAAGAGATTAAAAACCTATGTCACATTGCCGTCTTCCGAGAATTTCTTTATGCACATTGTTAAAATTTACTGAATCTTGCCAAATTGCTCTCCAGACTGGTATACTCTCTAGATCTGTGGAAAACAGTTTCAATTACTCAACATTCTTGGCAGCAGCAGGAACTGTCAGCTTTTATTTTATTTTTTTCAATTTGCTAGATGTAAGTATCTAACTGTGGTTTGATTTTTATTTCCTTTCCTACTATATTTATAATCTTTTTAATTATGAACTTCTTCATTGCTTGCTCCTTTCTTTTGGGCCACTTGCCTTTATTGATCTTAGTGATTATTCTATATATTTTGGAAATTAATGTTCTGTTATTGTATTCATTGTAAATACCTTTGCTAAGTCTTCAGCTTTTATTTTGATGTTTAATAATACATTTTATGCAGAAAAGTTATTATTATAATGTTGCTAAATTTATCCATATTTTTCTTCCTAGATCGACATCCTATTTGGACCTTGGTTAAGATTCCTTCTCTTGTCTATACTTACATTCTTCCAAATATTTTAAAGTTTCTCTTTTCAAATTCAGATTATTAAATTGAAGTGGAATTGATACATGTCCATGGTATCGGGCAGCGAGTTATTTTTTATTCCTTTGTCACTTCATTCACACATCAAATTTCCATAATTTTGATTCCATTTCTGGGAAAATAGTTTGCTATCAATAGTTTTGAGAGGATTTGATATTTTTATATAAACATAAAATGTTTATTTCTTTCCTACCCTTATATATTTGAATTATTTTGTTTGTCTTAAATTACTGAATTGCATATATAATATAATGTTTAATAGATGTAGTGATAGTGTCTCCTTCATGAGTTTAAAGAGAATGATATAAATATTTCAAACTTAAGTTTGAGTTAAACTGTATGATACCATAACAGTTATAATATAAAAGATGTTCTCATCTATTCCTAGTTGGCCAAGTGTGTTTTCTTTCATAAAAAAAGATTTAATTTTTTTCTGCACTTTTCAGATAATCATATGATTTTATTTTTCAATTTATAATTTAGTAAATTATGCTGCTGATTTTTAAAAACTGGAGGTAGGTTACTCAAAATTGAATTAATCTTAATGAAAGGTTCCATATGTATTATTACATCTCTTGGTATAGGATGACTCATTTTTTTTCCTTCCTTTCAAATAGACTTTATTTTTTAAAGCAGTTTTAGGTTCACAGCACAACTGAGAGGAAATTTCAAAGAGCTCCCATGATACTCCCTACCGCCACACATGCACAGCCTCCCTATCAACCTACCTCATCAGAGTGGTACACTTGTCACAACTGAGGAATCTACACTGACACATCATTATCACTCAAAGTCCATAGTTTACACCAGGGTTCACTCTTGTTGATGTACATTCTATGTGTTTGGACAAACCTATAATGCCATGTATCCACCATTATAGTATCATACAGAATACTTTCACGGCTCTAAAAGCCTCTGTACTTTTGTGTATTCATCTCTCCTCTTTTCCTTCTCCCTGCTGGCAATCACTGATCTTTTTACTGCCTTCACAGTTTTGCTTTTTGCAGAACATCAAAGTTGGAATCATACAGTTGATGACCAACTTTTTACTTATTTTTTTATTTGTTCATTGTTTATGAATGTTTGTGAACTAGAATGTTAACAATACCTTACATTTATTTACCTATTTGTTCCTCCCCTATACTATTCCTCCACTTCCTTCTCATCCCTACATCCTGGACACTTAAGAAGAAATTTTAATATTGCTTGAAAAATAGTGTATTTTTCATATTGCTCTAAAAATAATTTTACCACATACATGTTTCCTTAAATATGCTATTGCTTATTTTTTGATCTTTTAAAAAAAGATATGCTTTATGTAAACTTCTGATATTTGCTTATTTAATTCAAAATACTTTTGGGAAATCTCTACCAATTACCTTTTGGAGGAGTATTCCTTTGTTTTTTTCCTATTAGAAACAGTGCTATTATGAACACTTTTATGCCCATCTTATTTACATATGTGCAAGAATTTCTCCTGTTGTGTTCTTAAGAACTGATTTGTGGTTTATAGGTTATGTGAATGTTTAGGCTTACAAGATCATGCCAAATTGTTCCTTAAAGGGGATAATTTAATTCACAGTCTCTTCAACATCTGGCATTGTCAAACTTCAGAATTTTTACTAATAAAAAATTTATACAACTAAAATGATTTTATAAAAAACAATCTTTAAAATAATTGTTTACTAAGGCCTTCATTTGAGATATCCAAAGTAATTAATCAGTTAATTTCCTTCTCTCTTCATCAAGGACTAAAATTATATATATCATGAGACTACTCTCATATATGATCATATTTTTTATATTAAAATGTGTGTTAAAATTCACTCCCTTGGGCTTGACCTGAAATTTCACATTAATTATTACATGAGTCCTGTGGTTAGCATAGAATAAATGATGTCACTAAAATGTTTACAAATCATGTCAGTTTCCACCCTTACTACATTTTCCAGTCCTTTTTTTTTCCCCTGGGAGCAGTAACGAGGGACCAGACTGCTCACAATATTTTAATAACTTGTCTAAGGTAACATAAGTAGTGTGTGGCAGAAAGATTTGCTCTCTTGAATGGGTAACATCACATTTCTTTGGAATTTGACAATGAAATCCTTCTCTTGACATTTTTTTTTTTTTTGCGGTACGAGGGCCTCTCACCGTTGTGGCCTCTCCCATTGTGGAGCACAGGCTCCTGATGCACAGGCTCAGCGGCCATGGCTCACGGGCCCAGCCGCTCCGTGGCACGTGGGATCCTCCCGGACTGGGGCACGAACCCATGTCCCCTGCATCGGCAGGCGGACTCTCAACCACTGCGCCACCAGGGGAGCCCCTCTTGACATTTCTGACCATCCCAAAGAGATATAAATTTCTCAATAAGAATCTGTTTTTCACTGTTTGAAAACTGTTCATTTGTTTTTCACCATTTGCCAGAATGGTACTTTGGATTTTCAGGATTACAGGACTATTTGGTTTAAATAGAGCAGGTACTCAAATGTTCAGTAATGGCCAACCTCAGGAAATCACTTATTAAGTAGAAATTTGTATTATCTTATACAATGTAAAGTTAGGAAAACTTTTGGAAAATGTTTTATTAAAACTTCAAAGCAATGTATAAAAGCATTAAACATTTTGAACAATCCCACAGGAAAAACATAATGAAGAAAATATTTTATGAATAGCCTTTCAATATATTTTTTCATCCCAGAGTGATTAGGTCTAGCCTGAAGGAAATCTGACTTTTGTTCCACATAAATCTGCATTAGTATATTGGTTTCAGAATTTGAGGGGTTTATTTCCTCTCTGCTTTTTCAGTAATAGAGCAATAGTTTCTTAGAGAAATTGTGAAATGTATTATCTTACAAAGATCACATCAATTTGCTGCCCAGTTTAATTTTTTCTTATAGCCTTAGGCTAACTTACTATGAATACAGTAAACTTGATTATTTAATATTGAGGTTCTGTTATAATAGGTATAATTATAGGACATAAAGTCTTGCTCATCCATCACTTATTTCAGAAATCACACTTTCCCAAAAATGCAATAAAATAGTTTCATAGAACACTAAAATGGAAACAAATCATAAAATTGATTTAATACAGATAATTTTCTAAATAACATGTTATTTTCATTCAAAATGGAACTGCTTCAAGGTTTTAAAACATTGGTCAATGCTTATTTTTTGTGTTTGTTTCTTAGAACTCTTTCTCTTTTACGTTGAAAATACAAGAACCAGTATGATGCTGAGTTGAGATGTTTCATATTTGAATTTTGATTTAATACGATCAAGTCCTTTTATTCATGAACAAAATTGTAGGATTTTTTATTTTTGCCACATATTTATGGATATATTAATTTTGTAAGAAACTTACAGGCTTTATGAAAAAAATCAGATGCACATGATCAAATATTTCTGGGAAATATTGGGAAAATAAAGTCATAGTTGTTCAATGCAGTTCTCTATTGTCACATTTATCAAAAATTTTATTAAACCAATATGTAATGACCTTCCAAAAGGATACAGAATTGTAACAATTTTATTTCCCTAAAGTACTTAACCATGTACATTACATGGTACATGTACCATGTACATTACATGGCATTTGCTTCTTCTAGAACTCTTGGAAAGTTATGTGCTGTATATGATAGGTAATCTAAATAATAAAGTAACCTGAAAATGCTAAATTGCATTGTTATTTAAGAGGCCAATGATCTGAAACCTGAGTTTTGTATTTTAATCTCATCTTTGTATTATTCTTCCCTGGATATATATTTCCAATTTTGTTTTATGTGGATTTCACCATCTCCTATCTTTAAGTTGATTTGTAAATTTTTGTGTAAAGTGATAGGCTGTGTATATCGTTGGACGTGCATAATGTTAGTCACATGTTTATTCTGAGACAAAAGATACTTATGAAAAGGAGCATAAAGAATACCGTAGATGAAGTAGTCCTTCTTTTGACTACATACTTGTCAGTTTAGTATTTGTGTTTTCAAAATAAACTTTTAATTTTAGAAGTTTTAGATAGAAAAATTTCAAGGATAGCACAGAGAATTATTATTAACGTCTTATATGTGTATGGTACATTTGTTAGAATTAATGAGCCAGTATTGATACATTATTACTAACGAAAGAAAATGCTTAGATTTTTTTTTTTTTTTTTTTTTTTTTTTACTTTTGAGTTAATGTCCTTCATCTGTTTCAGGATCTTATCCAATATATCCACATTTACTAATCATGCCTCCTTAGGCATCTCTTGGCTGTGACAATTTCTGACTTTCCTTGTTTTTGATGGCTTTGCAAGTTTTGAGGAATTTTGGTCAGGTATTTTATAGAATGTCCCCCAAATGGAATTTGTCTCCTATATTTCATCATTATTAGACTGGACTTAAAGTGCCATTTCATCACATCATATATTAAAGGTCAAAACAACAACAACAGCAACAACTCTACTGAGTGATATAAAAGAATATCTCTGGCTCCTGGCACAGGGCTTGGCAGTGTGGGTGTTAAATAATTGTGCTGGTGAAGCTGAATCAATGGACAAAAATGCTAAAGTGCTGGATGAAAGCATCACACATTGAAATATGTCAATACTTGCGAAATTGATGTTTTTTTCTTTGGGAAAAAGTAAATAGTATAAAATATGAGGTCAGTCACTTAACAATGGGAGTCCTGAAGATGTGGATGACATCAACTTGGAAATGCTAACAATTTCAATGGGACTTTTTTGGTTTGTTTCTTTAAAATAGGAAATACAGTTAAGAACTTTTTTTAAAACAAAGGAATGTGGGTGAAAAACCACTGCTAGATATTAGAGCATATGATGAAGTTAAAATAATTAAACCATGGGTACTAGAATATGATTAAAAGAAAATGGGAGAGAAAAAAAAGGGTACATACTATCAAAATGACTTATTAGTGTTGATATGGACCTTGATCACCCAGCAGAGGTAGTGCTTGTCAGGTTTTGCTACTGCAGATTACTCTTTTTAAACCCCTTTATGCTGTAGTCTGTATGGAAGTTACTATGCACAGCCTGTACTTCCCGAGTGAGGAGTTATGCTCCTCCTCCTTAAGGGCAGTGTGTCTGCATAAATTACTTGAAATTCTGAACAGAGTTGTTTCTTCCCCTCCATTTATTATTTTTATTTCTTTAATTATATCAGTATGAACTTATATTTATTTTATACTTTGGGTTATAATCCAATATTATATTATTCATTGTTTCTCAAGTTGTTAGCCATTGGGAACTCTTCTCTTGGCTCCTGTGTCCCTTTGGTAATCCCATCATTGTATGTTTTATTTGTTTTTTAGCATTTTCTTATATTTTGACACTACAAGATACTCCAGACTCATCTTCTATATGGACTTTACATAGAATCAGCCATTTCTCCAAGGAGGCTTGTTCTTTTTATTTGAGAATAGAATTAGAGAGCAAGATTAGGGTGGTGGGTACTCTTTTTGCCACTGAGGCTTCTTTGTTTTTAGGTCCTCTCAACTGACAGAGCAAGGAAATATACCTGTGTACACTAACTAGGGTATATACACATATCTATAAATATTTCTATATGTAACCATCTGTATCTACATTAAGCTAAACATAATTTAATACTGAGGTCTCCAACTCGAATTCGTTACCATGTGAATCATTCTAGCCTCTTTCCCCATGCTTATCTGAAAACTCCACTGTGTGAGATACCTTACTTCTGCCATCCACCATCCACTTGCTTAATTGTTCAAATCTAATGTACATGAAGAGCATTATCAGAATTGTTAACCCCATATACCATGGGAAATGATTATATCAACTACAATGATTATGTGCAGTTTTTATTGTTGGTGACTTTTTTTGTATCTTTAGCTTTACAGATTCCACTCATTTCATAAATACCTATACCAGTGCATATGTCCCCTAACTACTTCAGTGAAGTTATTTCATACATGTATAATACAGTTAGATTGATGAGTCACATTCTTCATACTATCCTGGAATCCTCCAATCTCCAGAATGATTTTATTTTAAGTTGCTTACATTAAGTTTCACTCTTTATATTGTAAAATTCTATGGGTATAGACAAATGCATACAGTCATATAACTACTATTAGAATATCATAAAGTATAGTATCACTGCCCTAAAAATAATCCCCTGAACTTCTCCTATTCAAACCTTCCTTCCTTATCCCAAATCCTTCCTTCCTTATCCCAAACCATTGACCTTTTCATCACCTATATAATTTTACTTTTTCCAAAATTTTGTATTCTAGTTGGAATCATATAGTGTGTAGAGCTTTGAGCCTTGTTCACTTAGAAATATGCATATAAGATCCATCCATGCCTTTTTCTGTCTTGATAGTTCATCTGTTATTCATCAATAATAGTCTATTACTCTTCAATCACAATTTCTTCAATTACAGTTCCTTCAGGAAAACAGAAGCCACTCGATATAGTCTATGTATTAAATATTTTAATGTAAGGAAGTTGGTGCTTTCACAATCCTAGGAAGAGCAAAGGAAGAAATCAGATACCACCAGTCAGTTTATAGCACCAAGATTTGTGTTTCACCAGATCTTGTGAAAGGCCACTGCCAGTCTAAAGAATCTCTAGGAAGCTGATAGCAATGCTCGCAAACTTCAGGTTGTTCTCAATTCCTCACTAGGTCGCTCTTGTGGATCTCATCTCTGCTCAAAAGTAAGCTACTATTGCCACTGAAAAACAGTATGGACCCTTCTTCTGTAATGCCCTCTCAATCTCTGGGGATTTCCTCTTCTTAGGAAACTAGTCCAGATTCAAGGAAAAAAGATTCTAGAAAATTTTGTTTCTCACTTTCTTCTACAGCTTTGTAGAGAATATAGAAGGGGGACGGGTAATATTGAGTTAGTAAATGATAATCCAGCACAAGAAGCTTAAAAATTAGAGTTAATAAAAGAAAACCGGAGTGAAATACTTAATCTCAGATCTGCCATTCTGACTTCTCTTGCATTATCATTTACTCTGTATTTTCCATATTATTTCTCTCTCTTTGCTATTGGGTAGGTCTTTTTCAGTAGGTTATAAACTTCCCACCGATATCTGGCTTTATTTTATTTTAGAGAATATTATAATTCCCTTTGAAATTAGGGCATAAATGTGTATGTCCTTCACCTATTATCTATCACCTGTGTATAACTGATATAATTTTTAATTTCTTCTAGTAATAGGTAGGATATATGTAGGATATTGAAGAGGGCATTACTGTGTTTTTGAGACATCCTTCAATATGCCAAAACATCCATAACCACACGGAAAATCTTACATTGCTAATCGGTTTGTACTAGAGATCACAAAATACAAAGAACATACAAGGAAATAAAAATCACTAATAAGGGTAAATGAGATTTTTGTCTTTTAAACACTCTGAAAAACAGCTCCAAATTTATGATTATAGAACATGGATTGCTTTCCTGAATATATATCCTGAGTTATGAAGGTACTAAGAAATTATTGCCACAGGAAGAAAAGCCTAGACTAGGTAAATATGGAGAATATATTCTAATTTCTGAAGTATTTAGAAAATCATATTACTCCTGCCATTTTCACTGGCTCTATGTTTCCCATTAAAGTCTCCTGCAGCTTTCTCTGCCCTTACTATATTATCCTGGCAGTTGGAAGAGATGGAAGTATGTCATGGTATCAGTAACATACACATAATTTAAAAGAATTATTCTTGAAGTTTACAATCTGGTTGAGGAAACATGAAATTATTACATTTAACAATCAGATAATACAAGTAAATGCAGATGTAGTATATTTTAATATCATTTTAATCCTACACTAGACTATAAGACAAAGGGATGATGATTATGTTTTATTAATTTTTGTATTCTCAAGTCAAATATATTTCTCTAACACATTTAGGTAGTCATTAGATGATTGATCAATAAGTCAATGTAGTCCATAATACTTGTTTATTGGTAACATAAATTTAACACAATCTTCTAGCTTCTCTTTTAGGGGTAAAGGATTTTTGTTTTCTATCGTGGGATTTGGACTAAGGATTGGAATACCCTATTAGATCGCCTATGGACTAGAAAGGATAAAGTGAGTAGTCTGAACACAGGTCTAAATGATCAACAGGCTTCCATCTACTCTCTAATATAACCTGATTTTGAAGTGTTAAGTAGGATAGGTGAAATTTTTCCTTTTGACTTGGTGTGTTATTTTAACAGGCATTTCTAATTTTTCTACTCATTTTAAGATCTCTTTTATTATGTACTCTTTCCTTGTTCATGAATTTCGAGGATGCTTTAAATACATGAATGAGGAAATGAAATAGTAGTATAGCTCACTTGTAATATATGATATTTGAAAAGATAGTGAGCAAAAACTGATGAGAACAAAGTGTTGAAATGGTGTGAAATGGACTGGTACCAAATGAAATTGGTATAGGGAGGAGTGAGAGCCACCCTGAGTCCTGGAAAGGAAGCGAAGCATGATGGAAGTTGATGGAAGGTAATGGAGAAAAGAAGGGCATTAGCCTAACATTACCAAGGTGATTACCACACTCTGGTGCAAAATAATTCATTGGAAACACTTTTTCTCATCTATTTCAATTTTCCATGCAATTGGTCATCTGACAGCTACAGTATAGCTTCCCAAGTTCCTTACTAAAGAGGGTTTTCTGAATGATTTCAAATGCATATTAGTAAGGGTCAAGGAACAAGAAATTAAAATTGCTCTGCTATTAGTTTGTAAGAATAATGGTCAAGCATGCATAATCTCTACTCAAAACAAATTTAGGGCTGTTTCTTTGCTCATTTTAGGGTCTATGTCCAGAATTGGGATTATATCTGGAGTTTGCTGCCTAAATAGTTTGGGATAAAGTCCACAATTTACAGTGAAAACAAATACTTACAAGGTATTCTCAATTTTGTAAAAATCAATGAAAGAAACTGTGAAAGCTGCTCCTAAGCAAGGACAACTGATGTATTGTTTTTGCAGAAGGACAGGATTTACCTTTCACATGATATCATTGATGAAGTGTGAAGTTATATAGAGAGCTTTGTACACTAAGGCCATAGACAATAACTGTGCTTCATTACCCCAAGAATGGGCCATATACAATGAATAATTACTTGGGCTATGAATATTATTATCCAATATTTGGTACATGGCTGGATCAAATGACACTTTAAAAGGATGCTGTCAGACTAAAGTTGATAAGCTCCAATTCTTATATTCTACAAGATTTTTGGCAAGAACACATGTATATAAATATCTTATTTGGAAATCCTATTTTATCTTATTTGGAAATACCTCTTTATGTGGAAATAATTCCCAAGAGGGGAGTATGGGAAGAGTCTAAATTTAGTCACGGAGGCTTTGAATTACTAAAGTTCTCCCCCTTTCGTAGTCTCCTGAAAACTACATACATACAATGTTATACGCAATGACATAGCATACAATGTCAACTTTTAATAGTAAAGAATCTTGACGTATTTAGTGAGTAGTAACTCTGCTGCCTTGAGCCTGAATGCAGGGCAGGGTCATTTACTACCCAACTTGAATATATTGAGATGAAGAGATGTGCATAAAATATTAAACTGCATATAACAATGGTAACAGCTATTGGAAAAAATGCCAAAAGTTTCATATTTGTGCATAGAAAATGCATGAATTATTAAAATGAATAGAAATTTCATAAACTATATTTACCAATTAAGTTTACAAACTGTTTTCTCTTAGGTTCTAGAAAAAAAGTTGGAGAAAAATATTATGCAATACCCAGAAAATAATATATATTTTTTAGTTATTTCAAAATTAACAATACATAGTCATTGAAGAAAATTTAGAAGATACAAAAAAAAGAAAAAATAAAAAGAATTTACCAATTTTACCAGTTAGAGCTAAAATTTATAATATTCACTTGTTATTGCAAGAAATAAATCTTACTGAGAATACCTAGGTTATTTCTTTGTAAATTTAGGAGAATATCCACGGTGAATTAAAATATTGTGGTACTGTACAAGAAATATTTGTATGCTTCTGCTCAGTTAGGGATTTTTTTTTTTTTTTTTTTTTTTTTTTTGGTTATGGGGGCCACCCTCAGTTAGGGCTTTTTTTCTGATCAAATTTTACTAAAACTTTGGACCTGGACTGAGAGAGAAGCCCTTAGAAGTTATGCTGTGACGGAATATCTGTTTCATGAGAACTCTATAGACATTTACCATTCCAGAGGTGTTTATATTTCAAGGAGGTATGAGATCTGAAACTATGTGGACATCCCCTAGGATGGAAAGCTAGAGACACTGGTCTCATCTTTCCAAGGTTAATAACCTAGGATCCTTCCCAAGCTAAATTGTTTACGCTAGGGAGCAAAGGCTTTCTCTTTCTCAAGAGAAAAGAAGTGACAGCTGTTCCTCTTCTATTTAACCAGTCAGATTAATCTTTTAAGAGTTGCTTGCCTGTAGTACAAAATCCCGTACATATATAGTGACATAATCTGCCTCTCATCACTTTAGGTAAAGAGGAAGTTGTGGCCTGGGGAACTAAAATGATTATTTACTATAAATAATCTTTTATGCTCTGGAAATGTGTGTTTGTGAGATAGATATATATATATACTATACACATATATATTTCAACAGGAGTTTTCTGGTAAGAATTGAACTTGATAGTTTTTTGTCAAAATCGTTTCATTCTTTTTTTTTTTTTTTTTTTGCGGTACGCGAGCCTCTCACCGTTGTGGCCTCTCCCGTTGCAAAGCACAGGCTCCGGATGCGCAGGCTCAGCGGCCATGGCTCACGGGCCCAGCCGCTCCGCGGCATGTGGGATCTTCCCAGACCAGGGCACGAACCCGTGTCCCCTGCATCGGGAGGCAGACTCTCAACCACTGCGCCACCAGGGAAGCCCCATTTCATTCATTTTTTGAATGAATTTGTCAAATTCATTCTTTGTTTTGTCAAGCTATTTATTCTTGATACCCAATTGATTATAGGGAGAGTGTGAATATGTGAATAATAGTAGTCATTATTGTTGAGCATTGGATTTAATACTTGGAATTTATTAGCTCATTTAAATTTTGTTACCAAAACAAATGTAGACATGCCTACATTTTAGGCACTATTATTATTGTCTTTTTATAAAAGTGTGAATTCAGCCTTAGGAAAGCTAAGTAAGTCATCCAAAGTCACACAGTTATTTAAAGGTGAAAATGAGACCCTAAACTAGTCAGTCTGGTTCTTCACTATTCTAGCTTTAATTTAGCCATACAACATCTGATAAGAAATTGGTGCAACTATTTTTTTTCTTACAGATATGAAAATGCTATATTTGTGATGAATAAACTGAAAGAAACATACTGATTTCCAATTTTTTTCCAAGTCACTTTCTCTCCATATTTTATAAAATGGTGGACTTTACTGAATATAATGGTCTTGAAGTGGTTTCAAATTATATTAATTCTAAAGTAATTTCCCCCATCCAACCTAAAACTTACATCCTTCTGAAGTTTCTTTTACAATTAGAGGCATTAATACCCACCCAGTTAACTAATCTAGAAACAGAGTAGTCAGCATTGTTTCTGAAAAAATTTAATACTTATAAATATTTGTGGGTATGGGAAGATGTCTACTAATCCTTTGATATTTTCTCACTGAAAGAGTGAGTCTGAGGCACGTTCTGTATCTTCTTTGACCAATGAGATACAGCAGAAATAATGCTACGCCAGCCTGGTCTAGCCTGGACCAGCAGCTTCCTCTTAATGTTTCTTGAACATTGCTCTTGAAGCCATGTATCTCCATGTATGGATCCCAACTACATTCCTGCAGTGATGCCATGAAATTTGGAGACCCCTTGAAGAGGGAGAGAGCCTCATGCAACCCCAGCCTTCCCGTCCTCACAAACAAGGGACCAGGAGTATAAATGGAGTCATTCTGGACTCTTCAGACCATATAATACACTAACTGAACTGAGTGATATCATTCAATGCCACATGATGCAGAAAAATCATTCAGGTAAGAATTTCCATAATTCTTGACGTACAAAACTATGAGCTATAGTTAAATAATTATTGTTGCAGGGTCATTAAGTAAATGTAATTTAATCATCTGTTCTGAAGCCAGGCTACCTGTGTTCAAAGCTGGTTATGCATTTAACTAGTTTTGTGAATTTGACAAGTTATTTCTCTATCTTATGCCTCTCATTCTTCATTCACACCTCATACTCAACACATCAATGAATCCCACTGTTATTATATCAAAATATATCCTTAATTCAACTTTTCCAATTATTTCTATCATTACTTTCATGTTATAAACCACCATACTTTGGATTTAGATTATGCCAGAGGACTTCTAATTCTTCTCCCTGATTACTTTCTTGACCTCTACTTCCACCATGGGCAGCAAATATGTGTTGGATAATGTTATTCTTTGGCTCAGAAACTTCCAATGCTTCTTTATCTCATTCAGAATAACATTCAAATTCCTTAACGTGGCCTCTAGCATCCCAGAAAATGTGGCCTTTTGTTATTCCCATATCTAATTTCCTTTTCTCCTTCTTTCATTTACTTTTCAGCCATACTGACTTTTTTGCTCTTCTTTATTCACCCTGTTTTTCTACCTTGCAGCAATTACACTTGTCACTTCCTCTTCCTGGAATAGTCTGTGTTGTATGATTTTTCATTTTCTTTTTAAATTTTCTGCTCAAATATTAAGATACCTCCCATGTCTACCGTCCAAGAGACATCTATTGTACCTTTGAATTTCTCTATCCACTTATTTTATTTCTTTTCAAATACTATTTCATGACCTGTCTTATTATGTCTTGTTTATTGTTTCTTATATCCACCCAAGTATAACCTTCATAAGATTAGGAATGGTATCTATTTTGTTCATTGTCAGTGAAGTAAATATTGTATGAAAGAATGGACTTTGTATATCAGAATAAAAAACAATAAAGGTTCGTAAAATAAAAATAAAATATATCTATCTTGACGAAACCACATGGCATTTGTCTTGACTGAAAGAGCAAAAGTGATTTTATCGGGCTTCCTTGGTGGCGCAGTGGTTGAGAGTCCGCCTGCCAGTGCAGGGGACAAGGGTTCGTGCCCTGGTCCAGGAAGATCCCACATGCCGCGGAGCAGCTGGGCCCGTGAGCCATGGCCGCTGAGCCTGCGAGTCCGGAGCCTGTGCTCTGCAACGGGAGAGGCCACAACAGTGAGAGGCCCGTGTACCACACACAAAAAAAAAAGTGATTTTATCATATATTATATTGAAAGTAATCTGTATGAAACTGGCAAAAGCCAATTATATATTAATGACACTGCCCTTGTGTTATTCTTATTAATAATTCTCATTGACCATAGAGAATACTGGATTCATAATATTCAGAATTGCACGCATTTGGAATATAAATTTGCATAAACTATGCTAATAGCTAATACTTTATTTAGGGAAGCCAAGTCCTCACAAAATAATATATTAGAGCATTTGCAAATATGCCTATGGTTCTCATATGAAGATAATTTAATACATTTCACAGGTGATATGATTTTTGCAATGTATTAAAGCACATATATTAAAAATAGCATTTAAATGGCGCACAAATGAGTGTCTTGTTCCTGTTGCTGTTTGTTATTTTAATGGCATTAATATTTATTAGTTCATCTTGCCTACATTTTATATTTCTCAAGTGATATGAAAAGTCTTTAATTTTCCTTTGAAGTTTGGAAAGAGACAATTAAGAACCACAGGAATCAAGTACCTCCCTCTCCAAGAAGGAATAGAGAAGGAATATAATTTGACAGGTAAAGAAGCCTGGTTAAGGACATCCCACAGATTTGATTAAAACTTTCAAGATTAAATCTGTTCTTGTCTCTTTATGAAACTGGCATTGAAGAAAGAGCTGCCGTTTCTAGGGTATGATTTTACAAAGATTTAATTTATATTATATGCTATTCAATATTTGAACAGCATATTAATTATATGCTGGTCAAATATTGTCATTGAATAATACATCTCTGATTAGAAAAAAACAACTTGTGCTGTGGAGCATGTGGGAAAATTATTATCTGGATAATATAATTAATAGCCTGTCCAGAGATCAGGGATCAGGATGCATGCTGATATTTCAATTCCAAATACTCCATATGAAAGATGGACTGCTCAATATATCTTTCATGTAAGAAGTTTATGAGGTTTCCTTAATAACTTATCAGGTTGTGTAAGACCTTATCGTGTGAAATATCTGGCAATGCTTCATTTCAGCTATACAACCATGGCCCTGCAACACAGCGTAGCTAGCGAATGAAGTGAGATAGCTACATTCATATTCTCACTAGCTCTTGTGCAAGAGAAAATAATAGCTTCTATTGTATCTTTGACCTTCTGTCCTGGTTAGTATTCCACTCTCTGGTAAATGAAATATCTCTTGGAATAAACTATAACAACTGGTATGATAATGCCTTTTTAATCTAAAATTACACAATCTTTAGTGTTCAGTAAGTCAAATTAATGGAATTTATCTAAAGGATTCAACTCAATTAGATACATCATAATCCATCTTCCAAAGCAACAACTCAAGACATTATAACTATGCAACTATAGAATCAAATTACTGAAAACTCAGTTTATGTATCCAACCAAAACTTTATGTAATAAGGTCTCCTTCAGTTTACAAATTCATGATCCTTCTGTTATAAGGACAATAACTTTGACGTTCTAGCAGTAGAACATACATTTTCTTCTTCTTCTTTCTTTTATTGGAATAGTGAACAATTTTTCACTGCTTATTTGTAATCTTTGAAATAAAAGAACTGGACATGTTTTCAGATATAAGTCTCACATAAAATTCCCTCTCTTCACCCCTACTTTGCCACTGTCCTTAACCCAAGGTACCCTATCAATCAAACAGTATTCTTTCCAGTGATGCTATATTCCATCCTGCCCTAGGACTTATGTGCATATTTTCCCACTTCTGAATACCAGTTCTGACCTAAGTAATACTGAGTTGTGATTTCTTTCACTTAAAACAATTTTGGCAAATAAATTTGAAAAGGTGATTTATGTATGTGTCTTTATTTTATGTGTGTTTATTGTATGTGTCTGAAAGCCAGTTGTCCCTTCAGCCAGTTGGAGAGTAAGACTATGTATTCAGGAACTGAGGGAAAATCAAAGACCATCCAGACCTACTGTAACAAGGATTCAGCTTGCAACTCTATCGATCATTTGACCTTCATAATTTTCCTCTCTGACAATGGATCACCATGGTGTTTGGGGTATCCAGGGATATTGTAAATGTATAGCCTCACCAGACATCCCTGTTTTGTTTTGGATTTCACCCGAGCACAGTCATCATGTTAAGTGCTACATATTTCTTTAAGGAAGCTGAGGAGAAATAGTTAAAGCACATACACTTTGCAATATAGTCCCTAAAGGGGATTCAGTCTTTACATCATTCAAGGGACTCTGCATGTGTGAACTGGCTCGTCTGGAAATTCAACGTGGGACACTGATTTTCCATTATGTTAATTCATGTTAGATCTCTAATACCAGATCTAAAATTTTTAGTATACAGAATAAGCAATATTTTACTAGACAGTTCATTGACAATGATGTCAACAAATTATATCATTGAATACCTTAATTTGCTCTGCTGTCTATTATTGTAATTTGCCTACTCTGTCTCTGGTTTGTAAGTGCTGTTACTTGAACTCTGTGACTCCAGGGTCACATTGAGGCAGGAAAAAAGTGGACTTCAGCCTGGACACTTACAACTAATCTCCTGTTTGCATTTCCTGAAACAGGAGATAGGTGGGCTCCAAATTAGGTATTACAATCAGCCTCCTGTTTGCTCTCCGAAGTGGAAGTAACAACAGAAACAGGGTAAATAGCCAGGCTTTGTCTCCTGTGGACACCTTAAGATAACAGTCATGGCAGGAACAGAGAGGGGCTAAACCCTGTTTGAGTATAGGATCAAGAGGTCATATATTTCCCATCCTTGGGGCAAGTGAAACATTGTATATGTGCAGAAAGGCTCCTTGGGGGTCAAAAAGGAGGGGGAACCACCCCATAATATGTGATGCTAAGGGCACCCCATAGGTCTCTGGGCTGGAATCCATCTTGGGAAAAAGATGTGCACGCATGGTGGGGAGGGTCCTAGGGCAGGGCAGGTGTGGAAAAAGAAACCAGATAATTGGCCAAAGGTAAACAAAGACCCAGAAGAACTGACCTATATAGATGACTTAATGGCCTCTTTCTTGCACGCCTCCTCATTAGGGAGGACGCCCACACCTTTCTCTCCGGGTGTGCATCTCTGCCTTGCTTCTATCTTAACTAAACCAACCGTTTCTCTGTGTGCTCTCCCACTTGTTGTTGTGCTATGTCACTAATAATAAACTTTGTACCTATTTTTACAGTTTTTGCCTCCGTGAGAAATGCATTTTTCACTGGGGGCAAGAGCCAGGGGGTCCGGTGGCCAGGATTCCTGGTTTTCATCCAGGCTACCCGGGTTCAATTCCTGGGCAGGTAATTAAGATCTGGCTTCACACCACCGCTCACTGCTGCCTCTCCGAGATAACATCATCTCTCCCCAAACCCCAGAAAACTCATTTCAATATTGCTATCTACCACTATAATCTTTAGCTTTCATAATATAGCCACTATAGAGTTTTCCAAAAATTCTGGGGCTCTCCTCAATATATCAGTGATAAAGACACATCTCATGAGTACTCAAATTTATATTGGTAGGGTGTGGCTGAGGCTGTCACACATGACAAATGCCCAAATTCCTAGCCTAAGATTGTGAATAAATTCTTTAACATTATTGCCTTGTATCTTTTTTTATTCTAAGCCACTATCATAAATTCATCTTGATCCAGTGTTGTGATATTTCTGTCCTGTTCTAACACTCTTAGAATACATGCTCATCCATAATCCCAAAGTTTTACCACCGTTCTCCAAGGTAACTGTCTTAAGTGTTTATTGAGTATTCAATTATGAAGAGGCTAATCTCCACAGAGAAGGAAAGCTTGCTTTTGTTGACAAGAGGACTTAGAGTCTTTTGAGAGTTCAAATTATTTAGTCATTATAATCTTCTCAAATCCTCTCATTCCAAATTTCAGGCTCTTACTTTCTCTAGAAAAAGGTCCTGATTTTTCTTTTTTTTTTTTTTTTCTTTCTTTTGTTTTTTTGGCCATGCCATATGGCTTTCAGGATCTTAGTTCCCCAGGAACTGAACCTGGGCCCCAGCAGTGAGAGTGCCAAGTCCTAACCTTGGGCTGCCAGGGAATTACTGGTCCTGATTTTTTGAATAAGAGACCCAGTGATGCTTTGAATTCAACATGTGTCGTAATTCTGTAAACCGCAAGATCAAACTTTGAGTCTGGTTTTCAGATCATTGTTCCTGTGATTACAGCAGATAAGATATCCCACCCAGTTAGTAAAGAAATTCTCTGCTCTCTGATTTGTGTATTTCAAATCTTGAGTCTTTCATTTTCTTTCTGTACACTGCATAGTGCAGGAAGACAGCCATCCAACTTGTGCTTATATTTATTATTTCCTTCATAGTATTCCAATACAAAAGGCAGTTTGTTTCCCAAAGTGCTGCCTTGAAAGGGGATAAGTTAAATAATTTGTTTCATAACAGAAGCTACATGCCATGAACTATCAGTATCCCATTGTCTGTTAGCAACATTTTTATTATGCTTCCTAATCTAACCCAATTAAGTAAATAATCTCAGATTTCTATCTTGTGGTTAACTTTCTAATTTCTTATATTAAATACTATATAATTTATGAGGAGTTAGGAAAACAAACACCAATGTAGATATTTTAAACAAAAAGAGATTTAGTACAGGAAACTGAAGTTTTTCACACATGTTTGAAGAGCTAGAATCTGCTTCTGAGGATCTGAAATGGCTGATCGACAGAAGGGTCCCAAAAGGGGTAGGAAGACTTAACCTCCATGTCTTCATGTTCCAAATTATTTCCCTTAATTGTAGGGATCTATCTAGAATCCTGCTAGAAAGAGAATATGAGAAATGGAATTCAGGTTTTTTTAACGTTTATGCTCATATGAAGTGCTCTGAATGAATGGGAAAGTACTGAGTATCAACAAACAATATCTGACACAGTTCTCTAGGGTACAGGTTCTGATAATAGCCACAGGGCAGTCATTACATTTGTTCATGTTTCTACCACCCTCCTTTTCAGGTCCCTATTTGATTCTGACACTAGACAACTATTTTTCTTTCTTGAAAGAATATGTATATATGTAATAAATCTCTCTCTCCCCCCCTCCTCTCCCTTTCTCTCTCTGCCCCTCTCTCTTTCCCTCTCTCATCTATTGTTAAAAGATAAACTGAGAAATATTAAAAGTTTTAAGAATATCTTATCAGTTTTCAGCTGGGACAAACAACAAATATTCCATGGCAGGACTGAACAACCCCATGGACACAAGGGGCATCCCCAAAGAGGCTACAAAAGACACTTCCCTCTCAAGATCCAGAGCCACTACCGAAGACAACCAAAAGAAAGACAATTCCCCTCAGGGCTGGCAACAGAAGGATTCTAGCCACCAATGGAGTGCAACCCACATCTCTGTCTACATATATTGGGGAGCCCCCAACCTAACAGTCGAGCTGCCTGAACACATAAGAACCCACGTGCCCCAGTCAGGCAGAAAGCCAAGTCAAGTTCTCAGGACACAAAACGAGACAAACAAGAAGGCGATAGCTATCCCACGGAGAGAAAAGGTCGACAACCAGTGGGTATCCGAAAGCAAATTCACAAGTCACGCTTCAAAGATTTAATTCTCACACATGCTTTTTGCCTGCCAATCTGAAAGGAACGGACGTGAAGGTTTCCCTCCCTCTCGCGACCAGGCACCACAGACAGAGGCCTAGGAGAGCTGACTTTTATAAGAATTCTTACCCTTTGCCGGCTTCTTCCAGTTTCCCCAGGATTCTGCAGGCTCCGGAGCGCGCGGGGCGTCCCAGCGGGTCTCATGCTCGTCACAAGCAGCTGAAGAGGAGGGAAAATGGTTTTCCCTCTACGCTTTGTAGTGAGCTCTTGGCTGAGACCAATTTTCTTTGAGGCGCCTCCTAAATGGATAAACTAATCTAGGTTAAAGGTTCTCTCCTGTGGCCACAGTAATTCAGGATTATCTTGGGTAAGATTGACGTCCTTGTTCAGCCTCAAAACAAAATTATATTCACCTGACGCCTTTCCCGTGGCTCAGTCCAGCTTCCGTCGTATTCAGTCTGACCCGGAACCAGTCCCCTTTCTAACTCGTCCGTGGTCGGAATCTCTACCCGGCCCGCTTTCTAAATCGGACCCGGTCCAACCTTAGACCCGGTCTGGTTTTTAAGTCAGACCCAGTTCAACTCCAGCCAGTTTCTGGACCCGGTCTGGAAAAAAAATGTTCAAAAAAGCCTGAAAGCTGAGACAAAAGCAAAGACAAAAGCCGCAGAGGCTCCGCGAGGGACGGACCCAGCACCTCCTGAGGCGGGAGAGGCGGCGAGCTCAAGGCTCAGCAGGTACCGTGTCTGGTTGCTCGTTGCTCCTGGGGCCGTCAGGGGTCTCCTTCGGTCCCCGCTTCTTACTGTTACTAACAGAACTGTTAAAAGATAAACTGAGGCATAGAAAACATTTTAAGAGTTTAGTTGAGCAAAAGTCAATTTGAATCGGGCAGCATCCAGTCTAGAAGATAGAAAGGAGCTCCAAGGAGCTGTTGAAAATGAAAGACTTTTATAGGCAGAAGGGAGCAGGAAAGAGGAAAATAAAGGAGGCAAAAAAGTGGGTTGGTGGGCTTCCCTGGTGGCGTAGTGGTTGAGAGTCCGCCTGCCGATGCAGGGGACATGGGTTCGTGCCCCGGTCCGGGAGCATCCCACGTGCCGCGGAGCGGCTGGGCCCGTGAGCCATGGCCGCTGAGCCTGCGCGTCCGGAGCCTGTGCTCCGCCGCGGGAGAGGCCACAACAGTGAGTGGCCCGAGTACTGCAAAAAAAAAAAAAAAAAAAAAAGTGGGTTGATTATTACAAAGTTGGTTGATTATTGCAAAGTTACTTTCTTCTGGCAGATGTCTTTTGGCAGTGGTTAGGCAGATGACCTCACTAGTGCTGATCTGGTGATTCGTGATTGACCGGTTTAAGGTTCCATTTCTGAGACAGCCAAAACTATAATTAAGTCTCAGTTTGGTGACATGGGGCTTAGCATAAGCAACTCCATTTAGGACCTATTGCCTTGTTTTTAACACTATCAATATATATTCAAGCATGTTTAAGTAGTCCTGGCTATAGGTTTTCTTCATTATCTTGATCTGGAATCTATAACCAAGATTATTTATTTTCATGGCAGTGAATTAAAATGCATATTAATAGCCCTATTTGAGGAAATTGTGATGCATAGAGTTCCAATCAACTGCATCTTATCAGTATATGTCTAATCTAGATTTGTCATCTGGCTCCAGGACCAGGTCTCCTTTCGTTTCACAGCTGCCACAATACTGGCAATAGGGGTATCATCTATATCCAGGTTTAAGCATATTCTAAGTGATTACATAATGGAAATAAAATCTACCACTCTTTATATCCTTCGTTCCTTCTTTCAATAATACACTTTGCCTGATTCTGTGGAATATAAGATAAAGAGGAAATAACTCCTAACCTCAAAGCATTTAATTTCAGTGGTGTGAGACAAATAAGTAAATGACTATCTTAAAACAAAATAAGATATTAGGACAAGATCATGCATAGAGTGAATAGAAGAAAGATTCCTAACCTAGATGATGTTGTTTGTGGAAAATGTTAGATATGACCTTTCAGGAAGTCATATCTAAGCTGAATCTTAAAATAACAGCGGATTATACCAAGTGAAGAGAGAGGGTTGTGATAAGTGCACTGCTCAGTGTACTGCTTAAGAGAAACTTCTATGTAGAATATAGTTGACAGCTCCAGCTGACAACTACAGATCCCTGTGGATCTACTATTAAGTTCCTACCAAAGTCACATTTCCCTCTGGCTGTTCCCAGCTAATGATTAAGCACAGCAAGTTCTTTAGTACTTGTCCCTTTCTGCCAGATGTGGGATTCCGGGAATGAGCAAGATTTGCTTAAAGAGTCCATATTGGTCTGGCTGAGATATTCTTAGAACTTTGCCATAGTCTGAATTACTTCCTAGCCAATCCTTCTGTTTCCTCTCTCTTTTCACAAGTATAATATTTATACTGTGATCTGAAGGGTCTCCATACTACTCATTTTGTCCTAGTTTATCCTTTATAGGCATTCCCACAAAAAATATCTATCATATTTATTCTGTCTTGGTGTCAGCTTGCAGACAACCCAAAATGGCACAGCTACTTCTGCGAATGTTAAGAGAAAGGGATTTTAAGAGTGGCTGATTTATAACCCAGTTGGTCATGTTCCAAGTGAATGTGGGACATGGATAATCTCTGCCACAAGGTGGTAGTCCAGTTGCTAAGGATTTCATCATTTGGTGACCTGTGAAATCATCCTGGTGAGAGGACACCTTGCCAACGTGATCATTCTAGCATTTGAAACATATGGGGGACAATGATGGCCAGAAAAGTGGATGCCTAACAGAAGGATAATGAAAACACTGCGGTAGATTAACAAACAGTTAAGGATTATGTTTGAAATCCAGTCTTTTCATAGCTATCATATTAATACGCAGCTGTCTTTCAGGTATCAAATATTCTTATCCAGATGTGAGTACAGAGTACATAATAAAATTCATTATGTTCAATAAATAAAAATTAACCTTGAGTACAAATAATTTGTATTGGAAAAGTAAAAGTCATTACATTTCATTGGCTCATGAGAAAAATTTTGTGGAATTTTGTCCTAATCTTTAAGAAATAATTTATTTTCCTTCTTAGTTATGGACTAATCTATATGTAGACAGGGTGTGTGTGTGTGCATGTGTGTGCACATACACACATTCACACATACATGTGTGCATGTGTGTACTATTTGGTTTTTTAACTTAGAATTAGTTCCCAGAACCTTAGGTAAACGTTTGGTTACAAATCCATCATTCTGTATCACACATTATAAGAAAATTTTGCCAGTTCCAGAAACAAAATGAACTTAATTCACTCATGCTCAATATGCTCTTCTTCCTTAGAACTTTCATCAGATGCATTCAGAGCACACCAATATTCCTGTCTTAAGCCTAAAACCTCAGATGTTTCTCTACTTCTCTCTTAGCATCAGAGAGCATCCTTATCCTGTTGTGTGTGTGGGTTTTTTTTTTTTTTTTTTTCTGTGAAGTCTTTTGGCTCTGCCTTAAACGTTGTAGTTCCTCAAGTGTCAAGATTACCCAGAATGTAGTGAAGATTCAATATAGTATGGCCTGTTCAACTGTAGTGAGCTTTCTGGTCAGAATTTATCTTGGGAAATTCCTCAACTTCTTTAATAGTTTGAGGAACCCCCATACTTTCTGATAATAGCCAGTCTAACAGGGGTAAGGTAATATCTCATTTTGGTTTTGATATGCGTTTCAGTGATGTTGAACACCCTTTCTTGTACCTGTTAGCTATTTGTATGTCTTCTTTGGAAAAATGTCTATTTAGTTCTTCTGCCCATTTCTTAATTTTTCTTTGCTATTGTGTTGTATAAGTTATTTGCATATTCTTACCCAGCATATGACTTGGAAAAATTTTCTTCCATTCCATAGGTGGCCTTTTATCTTGTTGATTGTTTTAATTGTTGTAAGTGCTATGAAAGAGAAGTAGAAGTTGTGAAAATATGTCCAGTTGAATCAGGGATAGCACTGTTGAGGGACTGACATCAAAATGGAGACTTGAAGGAGTAGAACATGCCACTGTAGATGGGAGTGTGGGGTTGGCACATTAATAAATGTTTGTAGATAACTTGAGAAGACCTTATTTTCCCTTTTCAAATAAGGACTATACCTTCTTCATATTCGTATTCTATCCAGTGTTTAGCCAATATTTAGTCATATTTTTCCTATAATTTCATATTTAAGTTAAACCTGTTAAAGTAATTATGAAGAAGTTTATTTTGAAAATACAAACAACACCTCATATCCCTGAAGTAGACAGAAGTAAAGAAAGAAATCATACAGAATATCTGCTACGTAACAAATGTATGGTATGATAATGCTTTGAGGTAAACAGAGAGAAAAAGAGAGAAATACAGGGAAGTCATACAAACTTTTCAACTTTCTCTGTAAAATGTTGAAGAGGTGTTATCTATCTGACTTGAAGAAAGAATGGTAAAAAGTGAGGCTTTATGTAAGATTAACAGTCTGTGACTACCATATTTGATGATCGAGTTAGCACTCATAAGACAAGAAAAATAGTTAATATACCACACTAGAGAACTCACTGTCCAGTGAGTCAGGGAAATGGTATTTTAATTTATACTGCACCCTAACTCTATGAATTAGATAAGAAATTTATTTAATTTATAAAGTTTGTTAATTAGACTAGAATAAAATATTTCCAAGGCAATTTAAAAAAGTAGTTGGATGTTTGAGGAAACTAATACATTGTTTCTCAAACTTCAATGCACCAAAATTCTCCATTATGTTAATGGGACCACATCAGACCTAATGATGTTTTGGCATACCTGTTTGATAACATTTGGTGTAGAGAACTCTGGGTTGGATTTCAGTGAGCATCTAGGAAAATATTCCCAACAATGGAAATGTGAATAGTTACTAACAGACTATACTCTTTAGAATTAATTTAAAGGAATCATTTTAGTAGTCGAAATGAGTACGTAATGACTGCAAGTACTTTTTCCAAGTATTTTGTTGTAGTTAAAATATTATTTAATAATTTATGTAGCTACTCTGGCATCAGTGAGGTTGAGCATAACTCCCACTTAAGTGTGGGCTGTGCATAGTGACTTCATTCTAAAAGGTATGGTATATAAAGGGGAAAAAATTAATTTTGCAGTGGAGAAACCTGACAGACACTACCTCTATCAACTGTGAACACAAGCAATGATAAGTTATGTTAATAGTATGTGTCTTTATATGAAGATATGATGTGATGAAACTGATACTTAACCCCTGTGATATTTCTCCCCTCCCCTCCCATCAAAAAAAAAAAAATCAAAAGAAATAAACCATAATCCCAGTCTAATTGCAAAAAAATCAAAGAAATCCCAATTCAGGGACATTCTACTGACCGGGAGTCCCCAAAACTCTTGAGGTTATAAGACAACAATTCTGAGGTACTATCACTGCCTAAGGAGCCTAAGAAGACATGATGAATAAATATGATATCATGTATGGGATCCAGGTGCAGAACACTAGATAAAAACTAAGGAAACCTGAATACAGTATGGACTGTAGTTAATCATAATGTATCAACAGCATTAATTATAACAAATGTATTATACTAATGTAAGATGTTAATAATAGGAAAAACAGTGCAGATATATAGGCATTCTCTGTTCTATCTTCATAATTTTTTTTGTAAATCTAGACCTATTCTAAATAAAGTTTACTTTTAAAAACATTATTTGCTAACTTAATTAAACATATTTCTCTGTAGCTATTGCATAAACAGAACCATAATCTTGCTAGGATATAAAATAAAATAAAGGTATTGTGAATAAATTCATGTTAATTTTAAATGAAACCTACTTATAAAACTATAGAATACAAAGAACTTTACATTCAGCAAATTTTCCCAATGAGTTAGAAAACATCATATTCCATAGATAGGAATTAGGAAAGGCTGTCTTTTTCAACTACATGTTTATGACCTAAGCAGACACATTCTAAGTACCAGCATTTATATCATAAGGTAAAAATATTCATATAAAAATTTTAATTTTATTTATTACATTTTAAAGCAAGATGTAAATTAGTGATAAAAACACATTTAGCCTTTGGCAAACAAGTTATAAAGTGTATTTCAGTTCATTATATCTTTTTTATAATTCATTATAGCTATAACATCAGGAAGCCCTGTAGCAATATTTAGGCTTCCACTTTTCTAAGATTTCACTGGAAGATTAATTACTTGAGTTTTGGGGTTAAAAAATTAGATTAGAAAATAGAAATCATTAAAATATCCAGCTCTTACTTTTGGTCTATGAACTATTTGTAAAGGCAGAGATATCCACACTCCAATTAGAAACCCCCAAGATGAGAGGTAAACTCAGCTTGTACCCATATATTTCCTCTTAAATAAAGTATATTTTAGAGATGTTTAAATATTTCTTTGAAGGTAAAGTTTCTTGGACATATTTATTACTGGGAATAAATAATATTAAGTTGTCATATCCAGCTGCATCCAACTTCAGTTTTGTGCTGATGCTTCTTCTACTAAGTCCAGCTAATGACCCATGCCCTGTAGTATATAATCAATACAAGGACAGGAATAAAGACGCAGATGTAGAGAATGGACTTGAGGATGTGGGAAGGGAGAAGGATAAGCTGGGACGAAATGAGAGAGTGGCATGGACATATATACGCTACCAAATGTAAAACAGATAGCTAGTGGGAAGCAGCCACATAGCACAGGGAGATCAGCTCTGTGCTTTGTGACCACCTAGAGGGGTGGGATAGGGAGGTTGGGAGGGAGACACAAGAGGGAGGGGATATGGGGATATATGTATATGTATAGCTGATTCACTTTGTTATAAAACAGAAACTCACACACCATTGTAAAGCAATTATACTCCAGTAAAGACATTAAAAAATATACATAGTTCAATGTTAATAAAAATGAGGTGGGAAAAACCATCCATTCATTTGCCATTTCATTCAGTTCATCATTTTATTAAGTGACTAACTCTTAATATCTGCCTACACCTTATTTTGAAAGTTTTCTCAACTCTTAGAAAACTCTATGAGGCTATTTTCATATAAATTATAGAATATTTTGATCTATGTATATTCTTTATAACAATTAGTCCAGGCTATCAATATTATTTGTAACAAAATGACAAAAATATGCAATAGAAAATAATCTGTTCTAATAAAATAAACTATGGCCATTAAAATTTTAAGTATGAGTGATAGGTAGTACAATTTTCCATGCGTGACAAGTGATTATTGTTATTAATCTGTGATATAAATACCCTTCATGCTATGTGACCTTATTTTCAGCATAACAAAAATCTGCTTAGTATTTGTATCAGTAAAGACTGTTCCACTTGTGCTGTAATAGCATAAAACGCTAAAGTTTCAGTGACTGAAAACAATCAAAGATTCATTTCTTACAATGCAAATTTCACCGTGGGTCAGCTGGGTGCTTTGCTCCACATCATCTTCATTCTCATCCTCAGCTTTAAAGAATCTTCACTGTGGGATATTGTTGTTTACCATCTCAGCGAGAAAGAAACAAAGGGGTGTTCTGGCAGCTCCAGTTATATGACTTTACCCAGTGCAAGGGAGAATGTGTTCAGTTTCCCAAGATCATTCATAGCCTTGGTGATTCCCTAGAAGGATGCACAGAACTTAGCATATAGTTGTATTCATGGATAATATTCATTATAGTGAAAGGATACAAAGCAAAATCATCAAAGAGGAAAGATGCATGGGGTGAAGTCCAGAGGAAACCAAGCATAGCTTCCAAGAGTCCTTTCCCAGTGGAGTTACATAAGACACACTTAATTCCCCCAACAATGACTTGTGATAACACATGTGAAGTATTGTCTACCAGGGAAGTTTATTAGAGACTCAGTGTTCAGAGCTTTTTTGGGGTTGGTCACACGAGTACCGTCTACTTAGAAGATACCAAAATTCCAGACTCATAAAAGACAAGTAGGTGCTCAGCATAAATCATATTGTTTACTTAAAAGCCGAAACCTAGCAGACCATCCTTATCTGTTAATTGTTGATTAGGAACACCCTGAGATCCAAGTTGCCAGATGCCAGCCAAGGTCCAACCTTGCAAGCAAGCCATTGTAAGGATAGTAGTCTCAGGTCTGCTGTGTTAATTCTTTTCAGTACAGGCAGTAAGAGAGCTTAATCTCCACTGTACCCAGAATAATGAGAAAACTGAATTCAGATAAGCATTAAAATCTCTTCTTCACTGTTACTAATTGTACCTCTAGGGAGAGTTCAAGTATAACCATATGAATTTATAGTATTTACATTTCTTTGAATAGTGTTTTAGCAAAATATAGTAGAATTTTTCAAGAAAAAATTAATATATTTGGCAGAAGAATCTTTTAAAAAACAAGATTTAGGTATATTAATCAAGGTGTAAATTCACAAAGGAAATTAACTTTAATATTTCATGCTGTACAAGTAAACAAAGGGGAAGAAGAAGATAGAAAAATATCTCGTGTTAAAAAATCTGTATCAATATTCGTATTTACATATGCATATGCATAAACATGTATTTACTTATACATACATAGAATATTTTAGGAAGGATACATATAAGAGTGAAAACAAATATTGTGAAAGGAAGAAAGGACTGGGATATGCAATAATAGAGAAATTACTTGCCAATATATGCAGTTTGTTCTATTTGATTTTTTTTATCCTCATATATTACTTTTCAAATAAAATTGTTTTTTTAATCTCAATGGGAGGAATAAATGTGAAAATTCCTTCTCTATTTTTATAAAATCCTACAGAAAGCTTTTTAATACTAGCTGATATTGCTTCAATAATAGATGGATAAAGAGAACTTACCAGCAAACCCCCAGACAATATTAAATACATAACTCAAGGGAAGATAATACATAATAAACGAATTCAAATTGTGGGGTGTGATGATGAGTTAACAGTTTACATGTTCTTAGAAAAGTTAGAACAATATCTTTCTGTGTCAACCTGACACTTTATTTCCTAGACCCCCCTCAAAAGGCTTCCTTGCCCTCAAATTTTAAATAATTTATCTGAAACATCATCAATAAGATATACTAGCATTACCCCTCTTACAAAGATTTATTGGGCTGTGCCCTAGATCACTATTAAAGAAAGGCATGTACTTTTCTTCTCATCTCCTTTTTGTTCCGTAAATTTTCTTCTTCCCTAAGCAGAATCATTTCTGCATGCATGTTGCCCTCTTAAGGACTTGTATTCCCAATCATTTCATTGAATTTATATGCAGATGTGTAAATCTTAGAGGTGAAAATAACACAAGCTAAAGTTGGTGATCCATATTAAAATGTCATACTCCCACCCTATAAAATAAACAGAGGTTTTTGAAAATTATTCTGTTCCACACTGGCAGGCTTCAATGAAACAGAAGCACCCTAATACATAATTAGTGGGAATAGAATTAGTTAATATTTCTAGAGATTTAATTGGCAATCTAAATATAAAAATGTTCATCTCAAGATTAATAATAAGAAAATAAGAAATAAAGAATAAATTAATTAAAATACTGGTTTTCAAATACTTATGAGGGCCTATTTTGTAAACAATTGAAATAACAAAAAGAATGGATAAATTAAGGTATATATTATATGGCATCTTTAATAGTGTTTTCTAGACTCCTTAATGCCATAGAAAATGATCAAATATAATGTTAATATTGAAAATCAAATACAAATTTTTATATAAAATCTGATCCCATTTAATTGCAAAAGATAGTATACTGATGTTTGTGTAATAAGAAATACTGGAATAGTTATGTGGATAGTGATTTCTTTAGGCATTAGAATCATGAGGTTTTTTTATATGTACATTTCTATACTTTTAAAACTATTTACAATAATGACATTATTTTCAGAAGTTAATAAAGTAATTAAAGATGAAAGGAAAATTATTGTAGCACAAAAGGATAGCTTTTACAATTGTAAGGAATTTAGTAATAAACTTAATTAGGATTATGACATTTAGAGAAAATATTTAAGAAAATTTGTGCTTCAATGAGTTATAATTTCTATACACCACAGTGTCTGGAAATGCAACTTTTATTTATATAAAGTCCTTCCTCTAGTTTTCTCATGTTCATTCATTTAGACTTAGATTAGTGATTTTCACAATATAAATTAAAATAGCATAATTGTATATTTACAGTATGATACTAAAATACCATCAAATAATTAAGGAACTAAAAAAAAATTAAAATAGTTTTAGCAAAAAGTTTGCATGTTTTAAGTATTCTGCATACTAAACTCTTCCCACGCAAATTAGGGCTGCTGAATTATACCAGCACACCTTCTTTCTTACAAAGACAGGAAATATTTAGACACTGCTCAGTACAACATTGGATTCTACTTCTAAGGTCATCTCTAAATCTCAGCACTCATTAGTCAGTGATGGATAAAAAGTGACTACAGTAAGGTAAATTTAATTCAAAATAACACTTTTACCTTATTCTAGAATGTTTTAACATATTTAGAAATCTCCATCTTCTCTTCCTCCTGTCCCAACCACCTGATTGTGTTCTGTGTTTTAAAACACAGATTAATGTGGAGTGGGAGAGAGAGAGAGAATCTGTGTCACTTCTCAATGGTTAAGAGAGGGCAAGCATCAGCTACAGCAATTTAGAGGAGTAAAAGCATGTTTCATTGTGTTGCATAGCAGAGATATTCAGTTTGATGGAAAGCTTAGGAACCACAGTGTTTAAGCTCTTCCATTAAGAAGAGAAAATGATGACACTGAACTCTGAACCTGGACCTGACATCTTCATCACTGATTTACAGTAACGTCTGTGGAGGGGGAGGTCACTGTGCTGGATAAGCTACTAATGTGGCTTAGGGAGAAGGTCATTTGTGTACACTGTAACTTCTCTTCATTTTAGGAGCATAGAGAATTTGGAAAACAGAACTTGACATTTTCAGAGAATTATTACAGTGCTAAAGAGTTCAAAGTGTTTATTCTTGATACCTGGAAACTAAAGTGCTTCTTTCTCTGAAGTTTTCAAACAAGATTGCTGTATAAAGTTTAATCAGCATTCCATCAAAATTACTCGTGTGGAGGCTGAGGCTAGATAGCTGAATTTTAAAAGATTCCCATTCTTGGGTCTTTTGTAACAAAGGCAAATGAAAGTAGAAGGTTAGAAACAGACAGAACTTAAATGTATTCTTTGAAAACTTTTCTCTTCAGTGTTGCAAACACAAATACCGTTCATTGTTCCATTTGGATACCTTCATTATATTAGTGATAGACTGCTAACTTCTCAGGGGGCTCTGTCTAGAGTTCTGTGAACACACACACACACACACACACCACATTGCATTAAAGTTAAACCTAAATTTTCTTTCCAGAGTATGAGTAGTCATTTGCAGCAGCTTTTCTGGCTACAGATGTCAGCATAAAAATCAAAAGATAATGAAGAGATAATAAATGAAAAAGAAATACAGAAATAATGCAAAGAGCTCTACTTTTCCTCCTTTTCGTGTTTGTCCTGATGTGTCTCCTAAAACCATGGGGTTATTAATAAGACTTTATTTGTTTCTTGCTATCCTTTAAAATATTTCTTTCCTCTGGTAAATTTTATGGTCTCTTGTTGACTGGGATATGCAATAATAGAGAAATTACTTGCCGATATATGCAATATAGTCCACAGTATCTTCTTACTATTAGATATATTATGTTTTGTTCATATAACATTACATCTTCTAGGTTATATCCTGGGCTGTCCTATATCAATAAAGATTGAATAAACATCATTGTTTCTTCAGTTTGTCATTGGGCACACTTGCAAATGTGTTTGTAAGAAAAATTTCTAGAAGTTGAAAGGCTGACTCAAAGGATGTAGATATTTAAAATGTTTATAGATATTGTCGAGTTTTATTCCAAGTTGTATTCATTTCTTTTTAATACTGTGTAATATGCCATAGTCTGTATCTGTTCACCTCCTGAAGGACATCTTGATTGCTTCCAAGTTTTGGCAAGTATGAATAAAGCTGCTGTAAACATATGTGCCCAAATTTGGGGGTTGACTTAAGTTTGCAACTCCTCTGTGTAAATAATAAGGACTGGGATTGCTGGATTGTATGTTAAGAGTTTTGTAAGAAATGGCCAAACTGTCTTCCAAAGTGTCCGTACCATTTTGCACTCCCCTCAGCAATGAATGATAGTTCCCATTATTCCATATCCTTGCCTTTGGTGTTGTCAGAGTTCCAGATTTTGGTCATTCTAATAGATGTGCATTGATATCTCATTGTTGCTTAAATTTGTATTTCTGTGATGCCATATGATATGGAACATCTTTTCATAGGCTTTTTTGGGTTTCTATTTTCAAGGAAGAAGAAGTGAACAGATTGTTGGATAAATAAACAACAGAGTCAGCATACTTAATCTAGGGAGACTTGATATATTTAAATTATTGTGTCTTTCTATCCAAAATCAACATATAGCATTCTATTTGTTTATTCTTCTTATATAGCTAAGTAGAATTTTTTGTTTGTTTGTTCACATAGAAGTTGCACACTTCTTGGTACAGTTTTTCCTCTAGAGATTTATCTTTTTACGTTGTTATATTGAAAGAGCTCTTTTCTTCCTTTCAGTTTTCTAAGCTATTAAAAAGCAAGTTTAAAAAAAATCTGTTTCTGTCTCTCGATAGATGGATTGATATATGTGTGTATGTGTACATGTGTATATGACATTTGTACACACATTCAAACATGCATATATATATATATGTGTGTGTCTGTGGAAAAAATATATATAATGAATATTATATAGATTTTAGTGTAATCAACCAAAAAGTTAAGAAAACTTTTGTTGCCTGTATCATTCTTTTCTGTTGACTAAACATGCTTCTAGTGTCAACTCTGGCACTTTCTAACAAAACATTTGATACAGAAAACCTGGTTTTAGAGGTAAGCTTGTCTGGCTTTGAATTCTAGCTTTACAAGTGCATGGCCTTGGGCAGGTTACTGAACCTTCTCTGTGACTCAGTTTCCTCATAAATAAGATGGTATGATTATAATAACTATCTACTGAGAGAGTTGTTAGGAAAGGGGATAGTTGTGAAGATTAATCCTCACAAAACTAATACACATTGTGTCAAATGATTTTTATTTTCCTTATTAGTAATAAGACTAATCCTTTGTCTTACTTTCCAAAATCTCTGTCTTTTTCAGTTTTGGGGACTCATGAAAAAGATGAAAGGTATAATTAGAGTGATTGAGTAAATGTTAAGATAATATATTCCCGATGATTATAACTGAATACAATAATTGATAAAAGGGAATATTAGCCAAGTACTGTTGAAGGCCAGATAAAGGATCAGTTCACTTTTTGGAGTGTCAGGGAACACTAGATAAAATCTGTGTTCGAGCTACCAATTAAAAAAAGGTAAATTTAAACAAAATAGGTCAAGTTGGAACTTTTCTCATTTTTTTCTTTTCTTCAGCTTAAAGTAAAAGTGCAACCTTCTGAAAAATCTGCAAAGGTAATTGAGGAGATACAATCCAAGTCCTTCACTTGCTAATGGATATGAAACACTTAAAGTTGCCTCATCTTCTCTATTTAAAATATACAATGGATGTGCTTGAGATTTAAATGATGGAATTTGAATTTTCAAATACTTTACATATAGTATGTCAGAATTTTCTATTCTGTTTACAAAGAGCTTATAATGGGAGTTTTCACTAACTGAGAGAAGAAAATAAAACTGCTTCATCAGGGTCTCTGGGTCAAGCATTAGTACAAGCTGAGAGGTATTCAGGTTGAAGTTGTGTTGAAAAGACCACATTTCATGCTACCAATGGCTGAGTGAAAAACAAAACAAACAGACTCCACATCACAATTTCCTTCTACTTGGAGTAATTCTCATACCTTTCTTCAGAAAGTCAGCCTGACCAGACACATTGAAACTGCTGCTGAGCTTGGGCCAAAAATTTATGGGATGTCTTAAAATGTTTTGTTTGTTGGTTTAATAATCTCGAGGGTATATTCCAAGAACAGGAACCCCCTAGAGAAGTGTCAGTCAGGTTATGAGAGACTGTTTCCACTCTGTGGAAAATATTATTTCAAAAGGCCTTTATAAAAAGGGAAATAGAAACAAGGTAAAAAGGCAATGTAAGAGGGGAAAAAAGGATATTAGAAAACCTTCTTTTAAAATATCAGTTGAAAGAGGAAAAAGGTAGTATCTCTACTGTGCTTTTCATATCTATAAAACATTGCTATCTTTCATGTCTATGATACATGTCAATAAAATAAAACAAAATGAAAAATAAAAATCTTGGACTTTTTAGAATCCTGAAAGTTTTAAAACTCAAATGAAAACCTGTCTAGCCTCTGAAGGAAATTTTTATTAAATGGCTATAAAGTGGATATCACAGAAGTTTCAGAAATTCTCATGGTATTTCTTTTTACTAATTTTATCAAACTTTCCCAGAAATATTTAATGTCAGCAAAAGTACTCACCGGCATACTCCACCATTGAATAGGGCACCACATAATATACAAAAACCCGAAAACTATGGACACCATGAAAAAAATAATAGAAGATTATCAAGCAAACAGAGAGGATGAGCAGAGTTAGTTTTCAAATTCTACCTCTATCCATCAGAAAGTTTTAGGGTGGACTCAACACAAGCCTGAGGGTTCTATTAATGTCACTAAACATGGTAATATCTACATATAAAGATATTTCTGCAGTTTAATTTTTCTATTAAATTTCAATTGCATAAAGTGTATTTTTAAATAAAAAGAACAATAATTTTAAAATAACAAAAACAGCAATTAGATGGAAAGAAATATTTTCAGACCTTAATGATGGTAAATGCTGGGTCATGATAACTCATATTCATCATGGGTTTTGGGTCTTGGGAATCAGTATTTTTGTCTTTTTATCTTATATATTTATTAAATATAAAACATTTTAATGTGTACATAAAATAAATTGATTTGAGAAATTCTTAGCAATGAAACAATCTTCATAATTATTATTATGGTAAAAATATTTTCTAAGAATTGTGGTTTGCTATTATAATTTTCTTATGCCTTCAGCCACATATATACAGATGTCTTTTTGCATCTCTCTAGTGTTCTATCATGTAGAGGGTCATAGCACAAGCCTATTACTTTAACCTCATATTTACTTAAAAATACCATGAAGCATAGTGATTATTATTTTCTGAGCATACCAGAATATACTATTCCACAATTATTATTAACATACTAGACCATACGCAAAGAGAATAAAACTTTCTTTTCTTCCTCATTAGTTCTTATCTATGGCATGGCAGTGGGAAAAGTTTTAGTCAAATGCACAAAGTTTAATCCCTTAAAATATTTCAAGCCATACATTTCTGTATAATTATTTAAACAATAATTTTGTTTGTTTTTTATTCCCCCAGTTTGTTTAGAAAAAGTATAAAGGAAGCAGGGTCTTTTATACCCTTGTGATGTTGGAGATGAGGGGGGACTCTTTCGTGGAACCGATGGATTCTCTCTTCTATATGTGACTTTTCTTTTGAATGTCAGAAGCTCTGATTAATTCTTCCTTTCTCTTTGCTTTCATGCATCCATGAACTTTATCCCTTCAAAGCAAATAGGTTTTGGCTAACTATGCAGTGTATCAGTATATGTAAAGGCATATTTTTTTTTCAAATTTTACATGTATATTCCTTTATACTTTTTATTGGAGATTTCATCTCATTATTTAACCTGAGTCTGCTATCAGTATACAAAAATAACAGTAACACAAAGGAACTGATCTAGAGGTAAATAAATGTTATCCAAGCATCCATTATGTGATAGTGGTGCTTTCATATCAAGAGCTAAATTAAAAATACACCAAAAGAGGGGGCTTCCTGGTGGCGCAGTGGTTGAGAGTCTGCCTGCCGATGCAGGGGACACGGGTTCGTGCCCAGGTCCGGGAAGATCCCACATGCCGCGGAGCCGATAGGCCTGTGAGCCATGGCCACTGAGCCTGCACGTCCGGAGCCTGTGCTCTGCAATGGGAGGGGCCAGAACGGTGAGAGGCCCGCATCGGCACAAAAAAAAAAAAAAAAAAAAAAAAATAGGCAAATTTACACAGTCTTATGACAACAATGATAAAGAATACTGGTAATTTAATAGGGGCCTCTCAATAAATTACATATTGATAGTGGCGAGAAAAAGAACAGCATTATAAAAGAAATAAACTGCATTCATTATAGATTTATAATATCTAAGACTGTATTGCCTCAAATTTATCTTTATTCCCTTGGGAATATTAATCTTAAATTATGCAAATTTCAAAATATGTGATGAATGTTCTAGTATTTATTCATTTCAAAAAATGTTAATGTTGAACACTAATATGCTATGCTTAAAGATACAGGTTTTTAAAAGAAAATGCTATATCTGTAGATATGAATCTTAGTCAAGAACTTTAAATCAAGACATAACTGAATATATTTTAGAATAAAAATTCTGATAATCAGAAAAATTTTAATTGAAAATATATTTTCTGTTTTCGCAAGCATTGAAAATTTCAATTTAAAAGTTAAGACTAGAAAAGAGATAATATCAAATTAAGTAAAGATAATGTTGCTTATGTTATACTTCCAGCTTGGAAAAAGAATACTGACATTCCACCTCTAATTTGTGGATATCACAAGGGTATAGAGACAAGAGCAGTTGTCATTTATATTTATCTTAAAATTTTTGAGACATAGAGGACTCTTCAGAACCAAGATACAGGTAGAACTACTCTTCTTGTATAAGCAGTAATTGGAGGCAGAACACCTTTGCAGTACTGTTTATAGAGACATAAAGACTTCTACCGTACTGTTGACAAATTGCTGCTTCAAGGGGAAGTTAAGGTAAGGAGCAGAGACTTAAGTTTTTCAACTAAAGAAATAATGTTGATATGAGAAATTTACCAGTTTCAAGAATCATATAGGTGAAGAACAGGATGCAAATATAATGATAAGGAACTGTTAAAAAGCAGAAAATACTACGAATAGAGACTATATTTTAAGCCAACATTAAGGGTTTGTTTATTTGAGGAAGTTTTCTTTTTCCTACCAGTATCCTCTTTATAAAGAATATTATATTTATATATTAGAATTCTGTCTTTTCAAATTTTCAACTTTATTTTTTTATATAGGATGCCTAAATTTGCTACATAGTAATGTATACACACACAAACACATCTGTGCATATAGTTACCCACAAGAATAACAACTATACAGTGTATATATGTGTGTGTATGTATACACACACATGCATACATATATATAACATATATACACAGAGATGAATTAAGGTACATATATGCATATTTATGTCTATGTACATGCATTCATATATACATACATAATGTTTTTATTCCAGAATATATATATATATTTTCAGCCATTCTGAACAAACCCTTTAATCACCTTCATAAAGTCCTGATTTAAAAACTTCTAATTGTTTATTTTTAAATAGAATGAGTATAACATGGTTTCCTTTACAGGCTACTATTTTGACCAAGTTTGTTCTATCCAGGTGGGTTAGACATTGACATATCATAGTCATTCATATCCATGGATGTAAGTATTTGTCTCATTGGAGTATAAGCAACTTTTAAAAAGCCATCTTTTTCAAGTTATCTGCAAGTTTTCCAATAGTAATATTAAGGCATTTTTAGAATCTTATGATAGATTTTAATTATCTCTTATTTTGATTGTGACATAAGTAACTGGCTGGGAAAGGAGAGTGTATGGAGTGAGAATGGGCTCTAAACTAAATAGGAAGGACCTAGCAGCATGATGTCTGGCAGTGATAGGTGATCATCTACAAGAATACCACACATTTATTTTTGATGAAAGTTTGAAGTAATAAATCTATATTACAAACATTGTAATAACAACATGTTTGTAATTACAAACATGTATAATAATACGAAGTCCTTGCATATAGACTGGGGTGGAGGAGTAGAGATTCAGAATCATCATCATCTCTCAAACACTATGCAAATTAGGCAAGCACTGTGGCATCCTTGGGGTTTAGTATTGCATAAGTAAAATAAAAGTTGATGTTTAACAGTTGATCTCTGTACATCTGGATATTGTACTCAATTTGTCCTTAAAATTTCAAACTACATTGTTTTAAGAAGTCTGACAGTTTGGCTTTTATCATTTTTGTGTATAAATTTACTTTCTTTCTAAACTTTTTAAAATTAGTAGTTTTCTAGTTGATGATTTTGACAAATTGCTTATCATAACATATTCAGCTTTTTTTCCTCTAAAAATTAGTAGGAAACATATGGAAGTGAAATTATACGTAATATTACAAATAATGTATAAATTATATACTCCATATTATATATATAAATATATATGCCTGATCAATGCACAGAAATCTCTTACATTCCTATACACTAATGATGAAAAATCTGAAAGAGAAATTAAGGAAACATTCCCATTTACCATTGCAACAAAAAGAATAAAATACCTAGGAATAAACCTACCTAAGGAGACAAAAGACCTGTGTGCAGAAAACTATAAGACACTGATGAAAGAAATTAAAGATGATACAAACAGATGGAGAGATATACCATATTCTTGGATTGGAAGAATCAACATTGTGAAAATGACTATACTACCCAAAAGCAATCTACAGCTTCAATGCAATCCCTATCAAACTACCAATGACATTTTTCACAGAACTAGAACAAAAAATTTCACAATTTGTATGGAAACACAAAAGACCCCGAATAGCCAAAGCAATCTTGAGAAAGAAAAACGGAGCTGGAGGAATCAAGCTCTCTGCCTTCAGACTATACTACAAAGCTACAGTAATCAAGACAGTATGGTACTGGCACAAAAACAGAAATATAGATCAATGGAACAGGATGGAAAGCCCAGAAATAAACCCACACATATATGGTCACCTTATCTTTGATAAAGGAGGCAAGCATATACAATGGAGAAAAGACAACCTCTTCAAAAAATGGTGCTGGGAAAACTGGACAGCTACATGTAAAAGAATGAAGTTAGGACACTCCCTAACACTGTACACAAAAATAAACTCAAAATAGATTTAAGACCTAAATGTAAGATCAGACACTATAAAACTCTCAGAGGAAAACATAGAACACTCTGTGACATAACTGACAGCAAGATCCTTTTTGACCCACCTCCTAGAGAAATGGAAATAAAAACAAAAATAAACAAATGGGACCTAATGAAACTTAAAAGCTTTTGCACAGCAAAGGAAACCATAAACAAGATGAAAAGACAACTCTCAGAATGGGAGAAAATATTTGCAAATGAAGCAACTGACAAAGGATTTATCTCCAAAATTTACAAGCAGCTCATGCAGCTCAATATCACAAAAACAAACAACCCAATGCAAAAATGGGCAAAAGACCTAAATAGACATTTTCCCAAAGAAGAAATACAGATTGCCAACAAACACACGAAAAAAATGCTCAACATCATTAATCATTAGAGAATTGCAAATCAAAACTACAATGAAGTATCACCTCACACTAGTCAGAATGGCAATCATCAAAAAGTCTACAAACAATAAATGCTGGAGAGGGTGTGGAGAAAAGGGAACCCTCCTACACTGTTGGTGGGAATGTAAAATGATACAACCACTATGGAGAATGGTATGGAGGTTCCTTAAAAAACTAAAAATAGAACTACCATATGACCCAGCAATCCCACTACTGGGCATATACCCTGAGAAAACCAAAATTCAAAAAGAGTCATGTACCCCTATGTTCATTGCAGCTCTATTTACAATAGCCAGGACATGGAAGCAACCTAAGTGTCCATCAACAGATGAATGGATAAACAAGATGTGGCACATATATACAATGGAATATTACTCAGCCATAAAAAGAAACAAAATTGAGTTATTTGTAGTGAGGTGGATGGACATAGAGTCTGTCATGCAAAGTGAAGAAAGAAAGAGAAAAAAATATACCATATGCTAACACATATATATGGAATCTAAAAAAAAAAAAGGGGGTTCTGAGGAACCTAGGGGCAGGACAGGAATAAAGATGCAGATGTAGAGAATGGACTTTAGGACATGGAGAGGGGGGAGGGTAAGCTGGGACGAAATGAGAGAGTGGCATTGACGTATATTCACTACCAAATGTAAAACCGATAGCTAGTGGGAAGCAGCCACATAGCACAGGGAGATCAGCTTGGTGCTTTGTGACCACCAAGAGGTGTAGGATAGGGAGGGTGGGAGGGAAACGCAAGAGGGAGGGGATATGGGGAGATATGTATACATATAGCTGATTCACTTTGTTATACAGCCGAAACTAACACAACATTGTAAAGTGATTATACTCCAAAAAAAATGTTAAAAAAAAAACTGAAAACACCTCAAAAAGATTAAATAATGCAAAAAAAAAAAAAGAGAAAAAGCAATACATGCCTGAAAATTCTGACACAAAGTGGATTCTCTATAAATATTAGCACTTACCTCTCTCTACCATTTTGAATCTTGGGTAAAATCAGCAAACTATAAATGATCTTATCTTTCTTCTTCCCTGGAATAATTGTTTAAAACGTAGCCTTAATGATAGTAATTACATAAACCAGTATGATTTTTAAAGTTATAGCTCAAAAATAATAATATAGAGATATAAACATAAAAAATTAAAATGTGCCACAGTTATGAAGCTAACCATAATACATGTAATTTCTCCACCCTACATCATAAAATTCTTCAGTCTTACATATTTCATCTAAATGCATGCTATTCTGAGAGACTTTGAATGTATGAAGAATAATTAGAATTCTGAAACTTGTTTAGGATTCCACATTTTGTGATTTGACTATATGCATTCATCATCATCACCAACATCATCACCATCACCAGAGTAAATATGTGTGTATGCACATATAGTATTCATTTCATATAGTGTATGTCTGCATGTCTATATGTAAATTGTATGCAGGAAACCTTTTTATCTATTTTACATATATTTCTTAAGCCCACATAACAAGCCTATATGGTAGACAATATTGGTATTTTCCTTTTAAAGACAAGAACACTGTGGTCCCAAAGAGTTAAGTATTTGTTCAAGGTTATGTGGCTATCTAATGGCAGCTATTTATTTTGAGTCTTCACAAAAATTATGGAAACCACAATCTGAAAAGTAATATCATTATTATTATCATAAAATTGAAAGCAATGTCACTTACTCTCTGTGTTGCCACTGTTCAATTACAAGCCAGTACCAATTTCAGTTTTCTAATCTGTAAAATGAGAAAATCATATTATATCATTATGAATGCCCCTTTTATCTATTATAAGTCAATAATTTTAGTTCTTGATGATTATTTTAAATTCCAGTCAGTAAAACCTACTTATAACAACTTTGTCTAATTCTCTTTCCCCTTCTCTGTGGCTTTAAGGGGCAGAAAACTTTTTTTTACATATATGCATTTAGTATCCTAAATCATGCATTCATACACTCATGCATTCATTCACCTATTTATTTAGACTTTAGATACTCACCCTGGTTCAGTGTCTTTGCTATTCACTGGGGTATGACTGACATGGCATTATCTACTTGGGATCACAATATATATACACAGGAGGCAAACAATAATGAAATAATTCTACCAGTAATTTCATAATTATGAATTAAATTAAGTACTATGAGGACACAGTACAGAATGCCAAGAAACCATATAAAAGCAGGGGGAGATCGGACACTGTTTTGTTTAGGGAAGAATAGTAAATCCCTATTTCTTTGAACATCTAAGTTCCATTATTTAAAATGCCCTTTATCCACCTGATGAATACTTTATTCATTCTTTAGTCCCAAATCACATATCACTTCCTCTGCAAAGTGTCTCCTGACTCTCCAAGTAGCAATAATCGCTCACTCTCTGTGCAATCTCTGTATGCTTTTCCTGCTTTGTATTCATCATACTTCACTGTCATTTGTTTATTTATCTAGCTGAACATGGCTGGATGATATGTTCTGTCAGTGCAGAGACTATGTCCTTTTCCTCTCTGAGCCTTCAGCATGTGTCACAATGAATAGCACACAGAAAATTTCCAGTTCAGGTCAAATTATTTATTGTATCCTGCAAACCATGTGTTTAATAAAAGAAGCATATGTGGGTGGTTGATGAGAAAAGGGCATTAAATACTGGATAAAAGTATTGTGAGTCAGAACAGGATCAAAGGTTGTTCAGGAACTTGCCACAGATGATTCCAAAGGATACTACTGCATCAGATGTATTAATTTTACAATCAGAACCACAAGACTTTTTACTGGGGAGTGTGAATAGTTTTGGAGGCAAGAGCAACTATTTAGGTTAAGATTTAGAAAGTAACTTGTATTTTGTTGTGTACTATTTGCTAATTGGCAATATTCACCTGTTGAAGGAACTTCAAAATATACTGCGTTGAACATTATAAAAATAGCATAACACTTCTTATTATTACTTGAACAACTCAATGACTCCTAAGAAAACAATTGTATACATGTACTTTATGTGCATATAAATATATTAAAATGTAAAGTTTCTCTAGGCTCATATCTTAGATGAATTTTTCATGTCTTTAATGTTACCTTAAAATTTAAAATATGACAGTCTAGGTAACCACTGATTGTAATATGTAAATAGGAGTTTTAATTCAATCACTGTTATATATGCAGAGCTGAGAAGAATAATGATGAAGCAACTTAGCATAATTACTCAATTGCATCAACAATCATATTGAAAAGCAAGTTAATTCAATTTGAAGTTATTGGCCTGTAGGTTAAAGTGAAAGTGGGGGGATGGGGAGTAGGTTTGCCTTCTCTAAGTTAAGATGGTACATGTATAAATGTTATGTCACAAAGGAGCATATAATTTATTTAGTTTTTATAAAAAGTCACCTCCTCTTCAGACTTCCCTGGTGGTGTAGTGGTTAAGAGTCTGCCTGCCAATGCAGGGGACACAGGTTCGATCCATGGTCCGGGAAGATCCCACATGCCACTGTGCAACTAAGCCCATGCACCACAACTACTGAGCCTGCACTCTAGAGCCCGTGAGCCACAACTATTGAAGCCCGCGCGCCTAGAGCCCATGCTCCACAACAAAGAGTAGCCCCCACTCGCTGCAACTAGAGAAAGCCCACACACAGCAACAAAGACCCAACACAGCCAAAAATAAATAAATAAATAAATTTTATTTATTTTTTAAAAAGTTACCCCTTCTTTCTCACTGTAAAGAATATGTATCATGTCTTTGGCTCTATTTTGAGAGTCTTCCATGTAAAACTAGAACTGATGTAAGAAAACTGTATTTTTAAAACATTGCAAAGACTACCAGGCCCATTTAGAACACAGCTAAGATGATGTAATTAGGAAGTAGATTGCTTTGAAAGAAAGTTATCCATTCTGGGTTTAGTTGTATCAACATCTTCACTGAAATGTGTATTGCTTTAGAATACTATTCAAGAAACAGTGATAAGTAAAATGCAGTCAGGATAAAACTTAAATTTGAATCCTTTATTTTAGTATCTTCGTAGAAAGAGCTAAGATTCATTTAGCTTATTTAAAAATGAGCTAAATCTCTCACTTTATGAAAAACTCTCGAATCTTAACTATGCTAAAATAGCCATGTCATTCCTGTGCCGAATAGTCATGAGTGAAACTGTTTGTAAAGAGGGATAAAACCTAAACCGTTAGTTTTCATGAAAAACAAATTATTGGCTAGAAATTAAATTAGTTTAATGCAGATAATATAATTTTGTTCAGCCATATTCGGTAGAAAAAGAATGTTGGATACAAGATGAAGTAAAATTCATCTGCTTCCTGTAGGCACTTTGTAAAGTCCCTGAGGGAGACAGATGTACCAGCACAGGACTAAACAAATGCACTAACTATTACAAGCTGAGCTTTGGCCTCAAACGCCACTGTAGTTGCTTGAAATAGTGACTATCCATGAAACACAGAGACTAATTTGTATCTTTAATCTCTGGATGAAACTGGAATCAGGTAGACTAGAATCAGCTTCCTTGACTCATTTCTTTAGGTCTTCACCCCAATTTGCCCCTCAAGATCTTAACGGGTTTGTAGACAAAGGGATGAAGAAAGAAGGTTCCCCAAGGGTAAAAGAAAAATGTTATCCCCTGGGCCTACAACAGAAGATTTAGTAGTTCTAAAATGTGTCAAAAATAAAACCTATTTGTTAAGGATTACCCAATGAATATACACCATATTCATTCCTCTGCATGATATATAATCTTTGGATTAAGGTAGGCTACTCTGGAATCAGATATCAAGTCACTCCTCCCCATTTAGTTATTACCAAGTTGTTCTCTGAATACTTCACTCTCTTGTTTGATGGACATAATAAAAATCTATGTTTATTCTAAGCATATGGTTTAAAATATTGCTCAGAATAGATTCCCTATGGGAGCAGAGTCTAATAATACTTGTCTCTTTACATAGTTTATATGTGCTTTTGTAAAACACACTTTATGTTACATTTAGATTTATGGTCCTTTCTGAATTAACTTTTGTATATGGTGAGAGGAAAAGATCTACATTTTCGCGTATGTTTCTCAGGTAGGACCAGAGCAACCTTTATTCTAGGGCTAACTTTGTCCCGCTGTTGAGTATCTTCTGAGTACACTACCCCATCCCCTATGAATTAAGAGACTATTTTCACTATGGCTCTTTCACTGTAGAAACAAACTATTGAGAACCCTTTGAAAACTCCATTGACTGTTCCTTATGCTCCCATTCCCCCAAAAGCCTTGTGTGGTTTCTTCATACATGTTGCTGTTTTTTGCTCAGTTGCGGATGTAAGGCTGACCTTGCAAAGAGCTCCAGAACTATCGCTCATGGAATTCTCTCCTCTCTGGTGCTCTGTTCTGCACATTCTAGCTGCCTTGACCTCCCTGGAATCCCAACTCTGTCCCCTCCACTTAGGGAAACCACTCAGCTCTACCTTGGTTCCACCTTCTTGCTCTGTGCCATAGAGATTTTCTACAGGCAGTGTGCTGGGGATATTACTGGGCTCAGCTAATTTGTTCTTCCTCTCAGAAATCACTATCCTGAACTGAGTTTTGTCCAATGTCTGAAAATTCTTGTTTCATATATTTTATACGTTTTTAGTTGCTTAAGGAGGGAGTGTAAATCTAGTACATGTTATTGAATCTCAGCCAAAAACTTGAGTTCTGCCCTGTTTCTATCTCCCTTTTTTTCCTCTTTACATTTTATTTGGATAATTTTCATTGATTTATCTTAATTTATCTCCTCCTCCACCCCCTCCTCCTGCTCCCCCCATCCCCCTGCAGTGACCAATATTGTGATAAAACTTTCAAAGGAAATTCTCATCTCTAATTTGTCTTTTTACTTGTGACATTTCCTTTATACTCTTCTTTTTTAGGTTTAAATGTCTACTAAATTCACCATTTTTTCAGGCATGTTCTCGACCTCTTTCACTAGACCTTCTAAGATGTTATTTATAGTTATTTTAATCTCTGAGTGATCATTTCCAATATCTTTATCATTCCAGGCTTTTTAAACATTTGATTTCATTAAAATTGCATAAGTATGTAAGATCAAAATATTTTAAGGACAATTCGAATATGTGCATTCAAATTTTGATTAATGATGATATTTGTGACAGGTTGTTTATCTTTGATCATGTAACCACAATGTAGAAATTCTAATAATATCACTCAGAAATTTGATGTTTATGATGTTATTAAATAACTCATATAATATCCTAAGCAAAAAATTTGGGGTAATCAGAGAATTTTCTCAAGAATAACTGGATATATTTTATCCTTCATTGAAACTGCTTTAAAACTGCTCTAAAATGAATAGTAGATGATTGAAATGTAAGCCCACCTATTTCACCAAAGATTTTAAGCCTTTAGTGATAAAGTTATTGCATAAATGTCACCATACATTCTGATTCCTTTTACCTAACATCTACCCAAAATAAAGTTCTGGAGAAAAATTTCAAGTGAAAAGATTATTATTAACTGCATTTTGCTGTATATTATTTGAGCATAAACAAACAGGTTGTCTTCTGAAATGAGATATGACTTCAGTCTTTACTGAAGAAATGAATATTTTATTGTTATAAATGCAATATTTAAAATATAAGAATTACTACATATAAATATTTATATAAAACCAGAATGAGGAAAGAATTAGAACAATTAAAACAGTAAGTGGTATAATGTGTCATAAGAGGAGGCCAATAAATTCTGTCTAAAATTAAAGCATGTATTATAATTTAAAAAATCACTTCTACCATTGTTTTATATTTTTCTCTTATAGGAATTGTTCAAACATTAAGATTTATTGCAAAGAAGAAACATTTATCCTAAATTCAGCTGGTCTTTCCATTTCACAGTTTTTTTCTCCATAAATTGTAGATAAAATAAGTATTTTTTTATAAATGTGTATAGCCAATTGTTCCTTCCTCTTTTAAGGAAAACAAAATCAGGGATAGGGAAATATTAGCTATAGAATTTGCAAGTTGTTAATAAGCTCTCCACTATGTAAATTTTGCTGAGACAAGAAGGCTGAGAGTTCAGGAGAGGATCTTTTAGTTGAAAATTCTGGAGGGCTATACCAGAGGAGCTGGGAAACTTGAGGTAGACAGAACCTTACCAAAGTTTCAATCCACCATCTACTCAGCTAGAAGTCTGGTTTGATTAAAGTTACCAGCCATCATTCTATCTGAGCAAATTCTAGCAGAGCAAAGAGCGAAGCCTCCCTAAAGGAAAGTAAATCAGCTAGTGCCACTTTAACTTTTTTATAGACAAAGTTTGGCATTCAGTTTAAAAAATTCACTAGACATGCTGAAATACAGGACCATATGCCATGGCTTTGGGAGTTGGAGGAGTCTTGAGTTGTGGCTTTTGCTGATTTCTGTGGTTTAAACACTAGTACCATGAGTGATTTCACACTATCAGTGTAAAGTTATTGAATGCAGAGTTAGGAAGAGATGTTCATTATCTGGTCTCTCAAGTGGATATGAGCCAGTTCTGGAACATCACTGAATATGACACAATATGAAGAGAGAGTCAAACCACAGAAACAGATGACAGGATATCCAGACATTGGAGACTCCTGTCAAGAAATTTAAAATTAGGAGTGAGGTTAACTGTTCAAGAAAATAAAATGGAAATGCACAAAACAGAAAAGATCAAAAATTTACTACAATCTAAAAAAATGATTAAATGGATATTCTACATATTCTGGATATGAAAAATAGAATGAATGAAATTAGACTTAATATTTGATTTTAATAAAAGAATAAATTCAGGATAAAATTAGAAAATTTTAAATCATGTTCATAGGAAATATTCAAATTAAAGCACACAGAGGCAAAAAAGAAAAGTACAGAAAAAATATAAATATTAAGGTCTAACCTATGTCTAATTGAAGCCCCATAAAATATGATGTCCTATAATAATGAGGCAGTAGGAATATTTTAAAAAGCTAGTAGCTTTTTTTAAAAAAGATTAAAATATTAACCTATAGATTCAAGGAGACTGTGATCTCTAGCAAGGTAAATAAATATAAAGAATAGCACACAATAGCACCTTACAGTAAACTGTGAAGAAAAACATAGAAACTAAGCAATTTTAAAAGGAGAAAGAGGAAGGAAAAGAAAAAATATCATCTTCAAAAGAATAACAAAAATACAAATGATTTCTCAACAGAAACAATGGAAGTCAGTAATTGAATATTATTTGCCAATGTGTATTTTAAGGATATTTTTGCTTCTATCTTCATTCATTCTCATGTTTTTATGTGCCATCTAAATCTTGTTGAAAAGTATTTCAGCTGAGATCTCACTCTGGAGTATCATGGTGCATGTCCCCACAAGCAATTCAATCTCATACCTCTGGTCCTGAACTCAGTTCATTCTCCCTATTTTCAACTACTAGATGAGTTGCTTATGCTTTGGTTTCCCTCATTATATGTGCTAATCATACCCTGCCCTTTTTTGTCATAGCACTTTTACCTATGTGTGGGACTACAAGATATATAATTCCCTCTCTCACTGGAATAGAAGATCATAAACTCAAGATTGATTACTGTTGTGGGTTACATTATATCCCTATATCTTAGCACAGTGTCTGTTGCACTATTGGTTGTCAATAAATATTTAAGGAATAAATTAATTAATACTTCTTTGCTTCTACATCTATTCTTACAATAAGCTCCTGTTACCTAAATTAATCTGGATCTGTGACTTTCTTGCGATAGGAAAAGCCTAAGGACATATTAGGTACCTGTAATTTTCCTCAAGTATCATTCACTATCACCCCCAAGCCTCTGTCCCTACTACTTCCTCTCCTTGAAATGTGTTACATATGTTTATGCATTTGGCCAGAGTTTTTCATTATCTAAGCATAGTTCGGGATGTACCTTTTCCTTGAGGCATGCTTCAATTCTGCAAGCCTAGGGTAAGTGGCTCTCTTTTCAATATCATAAACAGGCTCATGATGACTAATATCAGCCTATTTCTCCTCTATTATAAACCATTGTCTATAAGATTGTAAATATGTTAAGCTAGGAACCATTTCAATTGTGTGTAGGGTATATAATTTGTAGCCAATGAATATTTGTTGAGTAGAGAAGGTAAATGACCAATTGTGGCTTTGATTCAGGGAATCTCATTCAACTGTTCTTTTCACTGAAAAACAAATGCCAAGTGTTTCAGAGATCAAATGTCTCCATAAGTATTATCCTTTAAAATTCATGCCACCACTTCAATCATTAATTTAATAGATGAATTAATTCATTTAGTCAACATCACATAAATGAACAACTGAAGTTGAACATCAAGTTCTAGAACCTAAAAAATACTGGTATTGGCCCTGAGGAAAATTAAGTTGGAGAAAAGAACACCTGCTAATTATATAAGAGCTGTTGACCTGTAAACAAATATAATATGGGGTAGAAACAGACGTTTGTATCAACCAGAGTCTTAATCATGAGGGGAATCTTCAACTCCACTGGGAAGGAGAGTTAAACAGAGGCTTTTGGGAGAAGCAATGGTAAATCTAACAGTCAAGAACTGGTTTTTTTCAAAATAAGGAGGAAAAGGAAATTATATGCATAGGGATTATATACCTAAAGTTATAGAGAAAAAGATTTTAAAAACCCACCACAATTATAGAAAATTATAATTCTCTCAATATTGTTTGAGTGTAATGGGGGAGAAACTACTGAGTGAATATGCAGCTAAGGTAAGCAGAGGCTACATCTCTTGATGTTATGTGTTATGTCATGCTAAAAGTTTTTACTTTTCTGTGCAGGTAATCAGAAATCTTTGCTAGGTTTTAAGTAAGATAATGATATGAAAATTAATACAGAAAGAGTACTCTGTGAGAAATGTCTACACATTGGAGAGCCGAGACTAGCCTAGAAAGACCAATTTAGAAGCAATTCTAAGAATGATGGAGGAATGAACTGAAAAAAAGTACAGTGAGTTTGGAAAAAATGATTTGGATTTGAAGGAAAATACAGGTAGTAGAATTAAGCAAGACAGTTGCCTGTTACATATGGGCAGCAGAAACACATAAGTGTGGATAACAAGAGATTTCTAATTTAGCCAACATTGTAGCAGTGCCATTAATAGCAGTAGAGATAAGGAGAGGCAGTGGAATGTGCAAATCTTATTTTTATGTAAAGAAATCACCCGTTAGTATTAAAGAGTGAACAACTATCATGATTTCATAATATTGCTTAATATCGTATGTTGTACTTGGTTAGGCTCCTGTGATTTTTTTTAAACCTCAAGGAGAAAATAAAAATGAAAGTGATTCATTGTTAGACTCTTAACAATGCTAGTGTTGTTCGTCATGTGATGCAAGTAGAAACGTATAGCTCATCTTTGACCTCCTATCCTCATGGAATGAGGAAGTGGTTGTAGGTATCCGTTCCTGTCTTTCCATTTTGAATCATCTTATATGAAATTCACTAAAGAGATATTTCACAAGAATATACTGGTGTTTACCATAAAGTAGCCCCAGAAAAAGAGGGTAGAATGGTACCTTCACAGTAACTTAACCGGAGTTTGTTTTCCCTAAGGGGTAATGAAATGGCTATTTGCATCTAAAGATGAGATCCTTTGTCTCCCTTTCCCCCTTCCTTCCCTCCTTCCTTCCTTCCTTCCCTCCTTCCTTTCTTTCTTCTCCCCTCTCCCCTCTTCTCTCTCTTTCTCTTCCTTTCTCCAGAATTTACATGCAATTGTCTTATTGTGCTTTCATGTAAAAGTTAATAATTAAATTGATAAATGCGAATGAAATTAGAAAGCCAACCTAGTTAATATTGTTAGTGAACTTTGAAAAGTAATAATAACAAAGACTATGAAAGAATTTAATATCATCAGCCCTTATTCTTGAAGCACTGATACAAATTTTTCCATGCATGTAAGTTGCTAAGCAACAGCCTGAAAATGTTTTTGTTGACCATAAATGCAATTCTGTGTGGTCCCAAAAAGCATAGGCGTATCCCCAATCTTCTTTGAGCTATCATATCATATTATCAAGCCATGCTTTTAAAATGACAATATTTGTATATATGAAAATGCTATGTATGCTATGCAAACAATTTCATATATACTTCAAAATCTCTTTCCAGCCAATAACTATTGTGGCAGCACAATTAAAAGTAAAGATATGAAATGTCTAATTAAATTGTATGGAGTCAGTAAAAGCATTACTTTTAATATATGTTGAAAACAATCAGAAATGTGTATTTAAACAACTCAATCACATGATAAGGGTAATGTAGGAATTATATTATTCCTTAATTTGTTTACAAATTATATTATAAAATTATTATAAAAGTATAGTATTAATATGTGATTAGCTGAGGAGGGGGAGACTAGAACCATAAAAAGAAAGATTCACACATTTTTCCAGGAGAAATTGAGAAGGAAGTGAAGGTTGTTTATTACATGATAAGTTGTAAGATAACCAGATCAAAAGTTGAGAATTACATACTACAGCAGCAGGATCTGGGGAGATTATATTTAAAAATTCACAGTTATGCAGATGAACTGTACATCATGCTCTTTGTACTTTCTCAGGGATAAGAAAAGTGACCCACATGTTTTCTTTCCTACAATGTCTGGTAAGTAGGACTCCAGTCTATGGGGAAATAAGAAATAAATAAATTTGTTCTTATTTCACCCACTCTTTGTGAAGTTCAAGTCATGAAATTTGGCTTAGGGATTTAGGCTTATATATTTCTTAACCAATGGTAAATATTTCTTCTAATTCTGAATTTTGAATATGTCATTATTAGGACATGTTTCTTGAAGGAATGGATCCCAAAGTTATGCTGAATCACAGTTTCAAGTTTACTTAAGTATTTCAGTAAATAGCATTTCCAAGATTTCTCTAATGCCTATTAACATGTTTCATGAATGGAATAAAAATAGATGACTATAGCTAACACTGTTTTATGGTAAATAGGAAAGTTGTTAAGAGAATAAATCCTAAGAGTTCTCATCACAAGGAAAAACATTTTTCCCTTTTTTTCTTTTTTCTTTATCTGTATGAGAAGATGGACGTTTGTTGAAACTATTATGGTAATCATTTCACAATACATGTAAATCTACCATCATGCTATACACCTTAAGCTTATACAGTGATGTGTGTCAATTATTTCTCAATGAAACTGGGAGAAAGTAAAAGAAAAATAATACAGATGGTTTATCATTTGTTCAAGGAAGTCATACCAGGTAAAAAATAAAAGTTACATAAACACACACAAAGAAAGCAAAAGCCACATTAAATCATTTTTTAAAAGTCTGTGCTTAAACGACGTGAACTGAAGTGAAATATCTAGTATATACATTGCAAGAGATAATAGTAATAGAAAATGTGTTATAAAATATAACCTTCCAGCTTTATTTTGCATTAATTTTTTTCTTTCCAGTTTTAATGAGATATAATTGACATACAACATTGTATAAGTTTAAGATGTACACCATAATCATTTGACTTACATTCATCAAGAACCGATAACCACAGTAAGTTTAGTGAATATCCATCATCTCATGTAGATACAAAATAAAAGAAAAATACTTTCCTTGTGATGAGAACCCTTAGGATTTACTCTCTTGACAACTTTCAAGTATAACATACAGGGGTGTTCATTATATTGATCACGTTGTACCTTACATCCCTAGTACTTATTTACCTTACAACTGGAAGTTTGTACCTTTTGACCACTTTCATCTAATTCCCCTTCCCCCAACCCCCCACCTCTGGAAACCACAAGTCTGATCTTTTTTTCTACAAGATTCTTTGTCTTTTGAATTATAATGAACTACAATACTGTGTTAGTTTGTACACAACATAGTGATCCGGTATTTCTCTATATTATAAAACGATCACCACTATAAATCTAGTTACCATCTGTCACCATACAAAGATATTACTTTATTATAGACTATATTCCCCATGCTGCACATTTCATCCCTGTGACTCATTTATTTTGTAACTGGAAGGTTATACCTCTTAATTTCCCTCACCTGTTTCACTCATTGCCCCCGCCCCTTCCCCACTGACAACCACCTGTTTGTTCTCTGTATATGTGACTCTGTTTCTGTTTTGTTATGTTTGCTCAGTTGTTTTGTTTTTTAGATTCCATGTATAAGTGAAATCATGCAGTATTTGGCTTTCTCTCAAGGAGCTGGAGCTCTAGGGCGTGACTGCCTGGATGTAAATTTGCAATTTCCAGTCTTTGTTAACTTTATCTACCTCTCTGTACCTTCTTTTCCTCATCTATAAAGTAGATATAATAAAATTATGTATAAGATTATTGTGATAAATACAGGACTTAATAAACTATGCAAAAGGACACAGAACCATAACAATTGTATAATAAATGTTAGCTATTATTTTTATTATTATCCGCAATAGTAGTCATTGTTATTTACGTTTATTTATTTGGGTTCCAAACTTTAAAACAGTAAAAGAAGTTAGTTTTAAGTAACACTAAGAATTAGTTTTTGCATTGAGCAGATTCTACAGAAGAGTTGAATGTTAATTATTTGATAAATGTATCAGAAGTATTTTTGTGTAACTTTTATTTGTAAATTAAGATTATATACTTTTATGTCTAATTTTAATGGCATATTAATTGTAATCATATGTGGAAACATACTTTCTAACAGCCAATTGCCATTTTAAGTGAAGAAAGAGCTAGAGATTTTATAATAAAATAGTGACTTAAATTCCATAAAAATTATGTGTTTAAAATGCTGTATATATTTAACATGAAGAAAAAGATTAATCATTTAGAGCTGAAAATGCAAATTTCCAAGAAAACAATGTTTATAATGCTAATTATATGTATATTACTAGATAAAAGCTTATAGAGCTTTCGCTGATAGGTCAAATTCATTACAAGTAGTAAAAGTATGCCCAAACTCGAGCATAAATGCATGTGATTATGTTTAAAACATCCAAAGATGTTAAATAGATTAAATATATTAACATGCAATACTGTATTAAAGCACAGAGGGGCATGCCTAAATGCAAGCTATTCCATTTGCTTAGATAAATAGAATTCTTAATGCAGTAGAACCACATATGATTGCAAGAGTAAATTTCACATTTCTAGCTAGGTATTAAAAAGTTTGCATGAAATGAAGTTCCTTTCCTGATTCATATCAATTTGTAAGGTAGGCAATTCAGTTTGCTACAGGAAATATATCTTTATGAAGCATAACAAAATCCAATTTACCAGCAAAATCCATTTAAATTAAAATCAAAGACTAATCTTCATATAATCCTTTACTTGTATCATAATGATGAAAGATGAACAGATACCTATAGTGAACACTTACTTATCCTGATTATTTTCATTTTTATTTGATAGAAATTATCTTCTACAGGTATGAAAAAGTATATGGAAAGGTCACATTATTTCTTGGAACCAGTAAATTATTTAAGCTATACTAGAGAAATAATATTTGCATTTCTTTAGAGTCATAGTGAATGTAACTGTATAATGATGCTTTTAAAAACCTAGTCTGAAATATATAAAATCGTTCCAATTCCAACAAAATTCTCCTAAACAACTGTTGAAAGTTGCTAAAAGTGCCACCTTCCTGATGGTTGTATAAAATTTCATATGCAATGGAAATTGACAAAATCTAAAATCTATACTGACATGCAAATGGACAAAAATATGAAAATAAGAAATAAATTAAGAAAATGCTGAAGAAAAACAAAGATGGGATTACACTATTGGATATCAAATTTTATTATAAAGTTATTGCATTTGATGGTTTTGAATAGGGAAATAATCTGAACTCGTGTATGACTGTACAAATATCACTCTGACTCCATGTTAAAAATAGACTGAATGAGGACTGGGGCATATTATAGGAGACCAGTTAAGAGGTTTTAGGATAACCAAAGAAGAAGATGGTGACTTCTAGCATGGTAATATTAGTGCAGTTGATTAAAAAATGATGATATTCTGATTATATTTTGAAGCAACAAGCAATAAAATTTACAGATATAATGAATATGCAATGTAATAAAAGTGAAAAATAAGAGATGTTGCCAAGTATTTTAGCCTGAGCAACAGGAAGCACAGAACAGAGAGCATGTGGTATTGGGGAATGGATCAGAGTTGTTTAGTAGTGGAGATAGTGATGTTCCAAGGAGAGGTTTAGTGAGGATATATAAATTGGGGTGCCAACACTGTATAAATAATAACTACTATCATAAGTAGTTTTTTGAAATGCATGATTAATTCTGATTTTTTATTCAATGCAGATATCTGAGATCAGTTTGGACTCCTAGATTTTCACTTTATATTTTGGGTTATAATCCAAAACTACTTAATTTTATTGTTTAAATGCTTCCAGTTTTGGCCATTGGTAGTTCTTTCAGTTGGCTCTTGGCCCCTTTAATATAGCCCCACCTTGGTGTTCTTTTCTTTCCTTTTCTGGTCTTTTTCTTTGTGTGCACTTCTTTACTTTCTGGCACTACAATATGCTCTAGACTCATATTGTGCATTTTCTTACTTAGTACTAGAATCAGCAATTTTCCCAAAGATCCCTGGTTTCTTTTGTTGGAAAATTCTATTAGGAACAAAGATCTGGGTTTTAGGTGTGCTCATGGCTACAGGGGTGTCATTACTGCTAAATCAACTCAACTGAAAAGGGAAGGAAATATATGAATGGATACTAACTTGTTTAAACACGCATACATACACATTATCATTTGTATCTACCTCATGCTAAACATGAGTTTATACTAATGTTGCCAATTCTAATCTGCTACCACATGAAAAAATGTAGCCTTCCACTCTTGCTTATCTGTAATCTCCCCCTCCAACAGTGAAAAACCTGGCTCTCATCATCATCATTTACATACATAATTGTTTAACTCTAACATGTATATCAGTTCAGAATCATTACCCCAGACCCCTGCATGAAACAAGTTTGTTGACCAGAGTATAGTGCCTATGTGCAATTTTTATTGTTGTTAAAAAAAAAAAAAAAAAACAAAACTACTTTTTTCAGAGTTACTCAGATAAGTGAGGTAGTTTCATATATTTGCAGTATAGTTATACTGCTTTTTTCACATTCTTCATTCCATCCTGGGATACCTCAAATCACTAATTTTTATATATATATACATATATATCTATAAAACCTTGAATACATTGAGATCTGCTTTTTGTAATGTAAGGTTCTATAGGTTTGAAAAATGCATAGTTTCATATATCTACCATTACAATACTTTACAGAACAGTTTAAACACCCTGAAAATCCCCTTTACATCACCTACTCACCATCCTCCCCTTCTCTACCCACAACCCTGGGGACCAATGATCTTTTTACCATGTCTATAATTTTGTCTTTTCCAGGATGTCATATAGTTGAAGTCATACAGTATTTAGCCTTCGCATTTTCTTTCTTCGTGTCGCAATATGCATTTAATATTCATGCATGTCATTTTGTGACTTGACAGCTCATTTCTTTTTATTTCTGAATATTATTGCTTTGTATGGATGTACTACAGTTTACCCAGTCACCTATTGAAGGCCGTGTTGGCTGCTTCCAGTTTTTGGCAATTATGAATAAAGTTGCTACCAACATTCATGTCCAGGGTTTTGTGTGAACATGAAGTTTTCCAAAATAGTTGGGTAAGTGCCTAGGAGTGTGATTGCTAGATCAGATGACAAAACTATGTTTACTTCTGTAAGAACTTACCAAACTGTCTTCCAAAGTGTCTGTAATTTTTACACTCACCAGCAATGAATAAGTTCCTGGTGTTATGCATCCTTGCTAGCAGTTGGTACTATCAGGTTTTTTTAAGTCTTTTTAATAGGTATGTAGTGGTGTTTCATTGTTATTTTGATTTGAAATCCCCTAATGAAAAATGATGTTGACTAGTATTCCATAGGTTTATTTGACATTTGTATTTTTTTGGTGAGGTATCTGTGTTAATATTTTTCCCATTATTAAAATATTTTTTATGGTTGAGATTTAAGAGTTTCTTGTACATCTTGGACACAAGTCCTTTATCAAATATATACTCTGAAAAATTTTCTCCCAGTCTGTGGATTGTAATTTTCATTCTCTTAACAGTGTCTCTCACAGAGATGAAGTAAAATTTTGAGAGTCCAAAAATCTTTGATTTTGTCCCATCTCTGTCTCTTTCCAGCAGTATTTCTGCTGATATAATATTCCCAGGAACCTTGTTGGTCTTCCATGTAATTCAGAGGGGCCACACCATTAGGAAAGAGTTCTCAACAGATCCTTCTTGGGTAAACCCATCTTTAATCCTGGCTTCTGCTAAGATGGTTTATTAGATCCAAGCATCACATACCTAATCTTTCAGTGAAAGATTTTCCAGCTATACCCTTGGCCCTCTCTCCAGAGCATGATTTTTCCAAGGGTAAATTTCCTAGTTTTAGCTAGGAAATTTAAATTTTCTCATTTCCTTTGCAATCTGGATAAACTGAGAATTTCCCAAGTCATCAGATGTTTGTTTATTTTTGTTTAGCAATTCCTTCCTCAGTTTATCTTGTTCTCATGTTTTACTGTAAGCAGCAAGGAGAAACAAGGCTGATACTTCAACATTTTGCTTTGAAATCTCCTCAGCTAATTTTATCTATTACAAATTCTGCTTTCCACTCAACAGTAGAATAAATTCAACCAAGTTCAATGCTGCTTTATAACAGGAATTGCCATTCCTCCTGTCTATAACATGTTCTTCATTTCTTTCTGTACTCTCACCAGTTAACCTTCAATATCCATATTTTTACCAACCATCTCTTCAGAACAACCTAGACTTTTTCCATCATGTGCATCTAAATTCTCTCAGCCTCTACTCATTATCCAATTCCAAAGCCATTTACAAATTTATAAGTATTTGTTAATGATAGCACTTCACTTTCCAGTACCAGAACGTGTATTAGTTTCCTAGGGTAGTCATAATAAATTACTATACACTTGGTGGCTTAAAACAACAGAAATTTATCTTCTCATAATTTTGGAGGCCATAAGTCCAAAATCAAGGTCAATAGGGATGATTCCTTCTGGAGACTCTCAGGGACAATCTGTTCCATGCCTCTCTTCTTGATTCTGGTGGCTGCAAGCATGTCTTGATTTTCCTTCGTTTGTAGATGTGTCATTTTAGTCTCTTGTCACCTTTAACTTATAAGGACACAAGTCATTGGATATAGGCCCCACACTTAATCCAAAATCATCTCATCTCAACATCCTTAACTTAATGACATAGTTAAGATCTTATTTTCAGATGAGACCACAATCACATGTACCAGCATGTGATTAACAGGTAAACATTTAGATATACCCCTTTGGGGAAACTGTTAATATACTACAGTAACCAGTATAATTTCCCTTCTTGACTGAAGAACTTTTTTATGCGTTTCTTGCAGGGTATGTCTGTTGGCAATGAGTTCCCTCACTTTTTGTTTGTTGGAAATAATCTTTATTTCTCCTTTTGTTTTGAAGGATAACTTGCCTGGATAAGAAATTTTAGGACAGTGAGGGTTTGTTTTTGTTTTGTTTTTAATTTCAGCACTTTAACTATTTCATTCCACACTCTTTGTTTACACAATTTCTGCCAAGAAACTCCCTCAAATTCCTATCTTTGTTTCAAATTCCTATCTTTGTAAGGTGGGTTTTTTTCCTCTGATTTCTTTCAAGATTATCTCTTTGTCTTTGGTTTTCTGCAGTTTTTATATGATATACTTTGGTGTAGACTCTTTTGTTATTTATCCTGAATGGTGGTCTCTGAGGTTCTTGAATCTGTGGTTTGGTGTCTGTCATTAATTTTGGAAAGTTCTCAGCCATTATTACTTATGGTATTTCTTCCACTTGGTTCTCTCTGTCTTCTTCTTCTTGTATTCCAATTATGCATATGTTATAACTTTTGACATTGTCTTTCAAATGTCTTTCAAATCTTAGTCTTTATATTGTTATTATTACTATTATTATCTTTGCATTTTGGTTCGGGAAGATTCTATTGACCCTTCTTTAAGTTCACTGATATTTTTTAATATATTTCCAGTCATTTTATGACCCCATTAAAGACATTCTTCTTTTCTGTTACAGTGTTTTTAATCTCCAGTATTTCTTTTTGATTCTTGAAGTTTCCATCTCTCTGCTTACATTACCTATCTGTTCTTTTATATCGTCTGTTTTTCCCATTAAAGCTCAGCATATTAATCATAGTTGTTTTAAATCTATGGTCTGATAATTCCCATATCCCTGACATATCTGGGTTTTATTCTGATGCTTTCTTTGTATCTTCAGACTGTTTCTTCTTGCCTGTTATCATGATTTGAACTTTCATTGAAAATGAAACATGATGTATAAGGTAACACAAGCCTAGTAATATAGACCTTACTGTTAATCTGCATAGGAGTTGTGCTGGATTTAATGTTGTTGTAGTTGTAGATGACAGAAGATTCAAATTCCTGTAGTGTCCTAACATTTGTTTTTCCTGTTGTCTTTGGAGTTCCTTAATTCCTCATCAGGTAGAGTATGCATCTTGCTGCTCTATCAGCTGTAATTCTCTGTGGCTATACTGAAGTCCTATTGGTGTAGTTGTTAAGTGTGGGGGAGGGAAAGCATTGCACAATTGTAAGATTAAATATTCCTCTTTTAGTGGGCTTATGTCCCTGGGCTTTGACTTTCACAAGTGTGTCTTAGAAATTTTTATCCCTTAGGTGATTTGGAGTGGGAGAAATGCCCATTTGTTTGGTAGTTTAAGGTTCTGGTAGTCTTTCCTCTGTGAAACAGGCCTTTGATATGGAGTACACTCTGAGTATATTTTACTTTTTTTTTTTTTTATCCTCCACCCCTGCCAACATCATGAGAGGATCTTTCTTGACTCTTTACCTTGAGAGCTTAGGTGGGAACCTGGAGGTAAAAACCACAAAAGTTGCCTCTTATCACAAAGCTGTAGCTTCCAGGAATTTCTCATTATTAAGCTAGTTTATACTCACCCTCCGATATTTCATAAAAATTACCATTTAAATGTACCTAACAGTTTATGGCTCCAGTGGGTTGTGCTACAGGCAAGCAGATCTCAGTTGTGAGTTTCTGTATTTGTCTGCCTATCCAGACTTTAGTGTGGGGATTTGCCCTGAAACTTTAGTCTCAGATGAGCTGTGTAAAGTCACTGATTTTTAGTTTGTTCACCTTTTCCTTGTAAGGATGGGAGTGACAACTTGAAAACTCTTTACGTGTTAGAGTTTAAATCAGAATTTCCTCTTTTACTTTTAAAAGCCAAACCTCTTCATATGGTTGTCTCCAGATATTATGTCAAGTTTTTACTTCGTGTTTGCTTTCTTTTAACATTTTTTATGAAAAAAACATATACAAATATCACGATTCCATGAAATTATCATTTAGCTTCAACAATTATGAAACATACAAGAGGAACTTATGTGATATATTTTTATATAAGATAGATAGAACATAAATTACAAATACTTACTAAGATTGTGTCAAATACTTGAGAATCTAACTTGAAGAGGCTACTACTGACCAAAGATAGGGCAATATGAATGAATATCACAAAGGATAATTACTACAATTGATTAAAACACTTCACTCTCATTTAAATCCATGAGGTTGTAAAAATTAAATAGATACAAAATAATGATAGTGAATAAACTCATTTTTTAAACTAGTAAAAAAAAGAAAAAGTTTGAACCATTCATGTGTATTTCTTAATAGTTATTACCAAATCTGAAATAAGAAAATTTTTCATTTTTAAAAAATATTTCACTTTGACATATGAAGAAGAAATGACAAGAGTAAAATAGTAGTGGCTACTAATGTTAGGAAAAAACCAATGGCATCCAGGCATTCTGTCCTTCTTGATGGAAGATTGTAAATTCCCCTATGAAGTAGTCTTGCCAAAAACATATAACCTGAAACTAATGCTCTGTAGATGCTATTATAAGTATAGGAAATACGAAGCACAGAGGAATGTGTTGCTGTACACTGTGAGAATATAATTGGCAAATCCCAGACTCTGGACAAACAGTACAGGCCAAATAATCCAGTTGCTTCAACCACAATATTAACAACAAAAATGCAATGAATGAAATCTTAACATACTTAACAAAATATAATGAACAATGAGAGAATGCTAAAAGATTGTTTTTTGAGCTCTGTTTTTATAAGACAAAAATTAGAATATATTTGATGGCTTATGTTTTATCTTTGTTATTATTATTTATTTATCTTTCCAAGTAGTTTTGAGGCCCTATGAATATGCCTATTCAAGTCTTTGTTGTACAATTTTAATTCTCTAAAACTAGTCAGAAGTATCAGAAAATAATACCAAAGTCATATCCAAAATTGTGAGAGGAGTATGCCACATAATACAATTTGAAAAATTATAACAAGAGAGTATTTAGAAAATTATAGTCTAATGTAACTTATACAATAGTGATAGTATTTGCTATAAAAGAACAAAACCTTGAAACATAAAAGCATAATTAGATTACAGCTTGTGTCATTTTCAATTCCATACCTGCGTTATGTTTAGATAATCTCCAAACCATAAAAGTAAATGCCCTTACATTTTTGGTATAGTCAATATGAATATAGAGAGCATTTAATACAGCTATAGAAAATTTTAATAAAATATATGATGAGGAGGAAGATGATCATTATTTGCTTTCTGAGGTAATTTCAAGGTAATTTCAATACAAAAACAACTTCCCACGATAACCTATTATACCAAAAAATATTTCTCTTCATTTCAAGTTGTGGTATCAGGTAAGGAAATCAAAGAACTAAGATATATTAATTTCCTCAATTTTATACTATAAACTTTATATACTCCCATCATTAAATTTTTATGTTAAAAAAATTTTAATATTGGAAGCACTAAGGAGGAGGCAAATTACTTTTATGGGAAAGGTAGATTCTCTGAGCTTTTCTTCCCATCCATGGCCTAAAGCTAATTTTCTGAAATAACCCAAGGGAGAGAAACACATTTTTCAAAGTGTTGAGTTCTGGGGGAAAACATTTTGATTATCATGTTTGATTATATTAACATGAAAAAAGTGTCTTTGTCTATTTTAGTTTTAGTCCAAAAAGTTCATCTTTCTCTAGTTATGCCCCCAATACAAAATTTCATTTATGGTTTATAACTGTGTCAGTCAGCTATTGTCACAATACTATTGCATAAAATCCACTCCAAAACAAAGATTCATATATCAATAAGCCTCTGTTCCTATATTCATGGTTCTGAATGCAGCTGCATGTTAGCACATTTAAGCTGGGCTCAGGTCGATAGGGCTTGGCTTTTTCCCTACAAGTTTAGCTAAGGTAGACTTTGCATGTATAAATACTAACTGAAGGAAAACCAGTAGAGCAAGAAAGAAAGCCTATTCGTGTAAGCATATTTTAACCCCTTACTCTGTTATGCATATTATTATCCAGTTGGCCAAAGCAAATTACATGGCATGGGACATAGATGCTGAGAGGGATTAAGAATATCAAAAATTAAATCTACCATTGTCTACTCTCTTAGTCATAATTTATGATCCTTCCACACACAAAATTCGCTCACCTGCTCCTCAAGATTTACTAATTGTTGCTCAGGATCTCACAGTCTACATCAGGTCTGGAATCAGTTATTTTTATATGGAGACCTATTAACTAAAAAGACAAGTTATTCTCCACCTGCATATCCTACATATGATTGTGGAATAGTGACAGAGAAGCTGCAATAAACACTCTCATATGAAAAAAGGAGAAATGGGAGATAGACTAGAGCCACTGATCTCTAGGAATTCTGAAATCCCGCTGGACAAACATTATCATGTACTCCGAATCTTGGGGTAGAAAATTTTCTTGACGAAACCCCAGCTCCACTTCCTGGAAGAGACTCTTCTCTATGAATCTTTCCATTTGCCTGTTTGGCATTTTCTATTATTCTCTGCCTATAGTTAAGTGGAGGACCAGAGCTTTTGGGTTGTTTTGCTTGTTTTTAATATTGTGGACAAACAGGTGACATTCTCACAAATATAGATCTCTCAAAATTTTGGGATTTTTTTTAATAGATTCAATTCCAGTCAACTATAGGTGCCAAAGCCTCACCCACATATCTTTTAGAGGTATTACGCTTACCATGCTTTTGTGGGACTATATGCTTCACCTTATTAGGAGTCTGTTTACCCAGCTGTAAGCATCTAGTAAGTTCCACCCTACTTATATCAGAAGTCTTAACAAATGGTGGAGCTGCCAAGCCCTTGGTTTTGTTTACTTTTATCTACAGGAAGTATTTTAAGGATGCATAATTTTTGGACTTTGCCCCAAGACTGTATTTTAAGTTTTGAATTATTATCGGCTGGAGAGACCAAAGATAAAAGGAAGTTTTATGATTTTATTTTCAAATCCATCATGGGTCAGTATTTCTAGCTTCTTCATAATCCTTCTTAATTCTATTTGTAAATTAGCCTATTCCTTTTTAAACCCCTTATAATAGTTTTCATAGCTCCTGCTCTCCAGCCCCAAAGCCCAAGCCATATACCTTAGGTTTTTGTTATGGCTACTACTTCTAGGTTCCAATGTCTTGATCCATCAGCTACTGACTCAATAATGGTTAGTAACAATCCTCTCCAAACCTCAGTTACATAAAACAACAATAAGAATTTATTCCCACATTCACGGGTCTCTAATTCTGTTGTAAATCTGCTAATCAAGGCAAGGCTTGACAGAGTGGCTCTTCTTCAAACTGTAGGTCTAAATGGGCTGAGCTTTTGACTACGTTGGGCTCAGGTAGGCCCCACAGTATTCATTCTGTGTCTGAGGGTAAAATGGTTCTTAGCTACTTTAGAGAAGCTCTTCTCATGGCAGAGTCAGAAATGATAAGCCCAAGCTTATCTACTCAGACACACTTAAAGTTCCTCTGGCATCATATCTGATAACATCCTCTTAGTGAAAACAATTCCTATGATAAAATGTGTGGCTACAGGGAGGCATGCATAATTGGGAACCATAATGCAATTGGCCACTGTAATATAATTAAGTTTATGGTAACTGTTTACTCTAATTGGCATGTCTGTATTAATTTAGTTCACAAAGAAATAATGGACTACCTTGGCAATAATAAAACTTAGTTAAAAAAATCTGTACTCAAGGCCTCAAATACACAAAGTTGTTATCATTAAAGCATCAGAAATAATTTACTTACAAATTTACCAGTGGAAATATTATATTCTCATTTATGTAAACTCTTTAACTGTGAACACTAACCTAACTCAGTTTGTTCCTAATACATATGCAAAAATAGAATCTCAACATGAATGCTACCTAAAGAGATAGATATAGCACAGATTTAAAATAGATTTACTAACTGATATAAACCTTAATTTGGAACTGGTTTTCCCCTTGGGCACTCTTTTGAGTAAGGTCAGTGAAGAAATAAATTCTCTTACTTTTCTTAACAGTCCTTTTCCCGTTCACATTTTTTTTTTAACATCTTTATTGGAGTATAATTGCTTTAAAATAGTGTGTTAGTTTCTGTAGTTTCTGCTTTATAACAAAGTTAATCACATATACGTATACATATATCCCCATAGCTCCTCCCTCTTGCATCTCCCTCCCACCCTCCCTATCCCACCCCTCTAGGTGGACACAAAGCACCGAGCTGATCTTCCTGTGCTATGTGGAGGTTTCCCACTAGCTATCTATTTTACATTTGGTAGTGTATATATGTCCCTGACACTCTCTCACTTTGTCCTAGCTTACCCCTCCCACTCCCCATGTCCGAAAGTCCATTCTCCACCTCTGTGTCTTTATTCCTGTCCTGCCCCTAGGTTCTTCAGAAACTTTTTCTTTTCTTTTTTAGATTCTATATATATGTGTTAGCATATGGTATTTGTCTTTGCTTTCTGACTCACTTCACTCTGTATGACAGTCTCTAGGTCCATCCACCTCACTACAAAAAACTCCATTTCGTTTCTTTTTATGGCTGAGTAATATTCCATTGTATATATGTGCCACATCTTCTTTGTCCATTCATCTGTCAGTGGACACTTAGGTTGCTTCCATGTCCTGGCTATGGTAAATAGAGCTGCAATGACTATTGTGGTACATAACTCTTTTTGAATTATGGTTTTCTTAGTGTATATACGCAGTAGTGGGATTGCTGGGTTGTATGGTAGTTCTATTTTTAATTTTTTAAGGAACCTTCATACTGTTCTCCATAATGGCTGTATCAATTTACATTCCCACCAACAGTGCAAGAGGGTTCCCTTTTCTCCACAACCTCTCCAGCATTTATTGTTTGTAGATATTTTGATGATGGCCATTCTGACAGGTGTGAGGTGATACCCCATTGTAGTTTTGATTTGCATTTCTCTAATGGTTAGTGATGTTGAGTATCCTTTCATATGTTTATTGGCAATCTGTATATCTTCTTGGAGAAATGTCTGTTTGGGTCTTCTGCCCATTTTTGGATTGGGTTGTTTGTTTTTTTGATATTGAGCTGCATGAGCTGCTTGTAAATCTTGCAGATTAATCCTTTGTCAGTTGCTTCATTTGCAAATATTTTCTCCCATTCTAAGGGTTGTCTTTTCATATTATTTTTGGTTTCCTTTGCTTGCAAAAGCTTTTAAGTTTAATTAGGTGCCATTTGTTTATTTTTGTTTTTACTCTCATTACTCTAGGAGGTGATTCAACAAAAATCTTGCTGCAGTTTATGTCAAAGAGTGTTTACCTCTAAGAGTTTTATATTGTCTGGCTTTCCATTTAGGTCTCTAATCCATTTTGAGTTTATTTTTGTACATGGTGTTAGGAAGTGTTCTAATTTCATTCTTTTACATGTAGCAGTCCAGTTTTCCCAGCACCACATATTGAAAAGGGCATCTTTTCTCCATTGTATATTCTGGCCTCCTTTGTCATAGATTAGGTAACCATCGGTGCATGAGTTTATCTCTGGGCTCTGTATCCTGTTCCATTGATCTATATTTCTAGTTTTGTGCCAGTACCATACTGCCTTGATTAATGTAGCCCTGTAGTATAATCTGAAGTCAGGGAGCCTGATTCCTCCAGCTCCATTTTTTTTTTTTTTTTCCCTCATGATTGCTTTTTGCTATTTGAGGTCTTTTTTGTTTACATACAAATTGTAAAATGTTTTATTCTAGTTCTGTGAAAAATGCCGTTGGTAATTTGATTTGGATTACATTGAACCTGTAGATCGCTTTGGGTAGTATAGTCATTTTTACAATATTGATTCTTCCAATCCAGGAACATGGTATATCTCTCCATCTGTTTGATTTCTTTCATCAGTATCTTATAGTTTTCTGTGTACAGGTCTTTTGCCTCCTTAGGTAGGTTTATTCCTAGGTATATTATTCTTTTTGTTGCAATGGTAAATGGGATTGTTTCCTTAATTTCTCTTTCTGATCTTTCATTGTTAGTGCATAGGAATGCAAGAAATTTCTGTGTATCAATTTTGTATCCTTCGACTTTACTAAATTCATTGATTAGCTCTACTAGTTTTCTGGTGGCATCCTTAGGATTTTCTACATATAGTATGTCATCTGCAAACAGTGACAGTTTTACTTCTTGTTTGCCAATTTAGATTCCTTTTATTTCTTTTTATTCTCTGATTGCCATGGCTAGGAGTTCCAAAGCTATTTTGAATAATAGTGGTGAGAGTGGGCACCCTTGTCTTGTTCCTGATTTTAGAGGAAATGGTTTCAGTTTTTCATCTTTGAAAATAATGTGTGCTATGGGTTTTTCATTAATGGCCTTTATTATGTTGAGTAGGTTCCCTCTGTGCCCACTTTCTGGAGAGTTTTTATCATAAATGGATGTTGAATTTTGTCAAAAGCTTTTTCTGCATCTATTGAGATTATCATATGGTTTTTATTCTTCAATTTATTAATATGGTGTATCACACTGATTGATTTGCCTATATTGAAAAATCCTTGCATTGCTGGGATAAACCCCACTTCATCATGGTGTATGATCCTTTTAATGTGCTGTTGGATTCTGTTTGCTAGTATTTTGCTGAGGATTTTTGCATCTATGTTCATCAGTGATACTGGTCTGTAATTTTCTTTTTTTGTGATATCTTTGTCTGGTTTTGGATTCAGGGTGATGGTTGCCTCATAGAACGAGTTTGGGAGTGTTCCTCCCTCTGCTATATTTTGGAAGAGTTTGAGAAGGATAGGTGTTAGCTCTTCTCTGAATGTTTGATGGAATTCCCCTGTGAAGCCATCTGGTCCTGGGCTTTTGTTTGTTGGAAGATTTTTAATCACAGTTTCCATTTCAGTGCTTGTGATTGGTTGTTCATATTTTCTATTTCTTCCTGGTTCTGTGTCGGCAGGTTGTGCATTTCTAAGAATTTGTCCATTTCTTCCAGGTTGTCCATTTTATTGGCATAGAGTTGCTTGTAGTAATCTCTCATGATCCTTTATATTTCTGCAGTGTCAGTTGTTACTTCACCTTTTTCATTTCTAAATCTATTGATTTGAGTCTTCTCCCTTTTTTTTTTGATGACTCTGGCTAATGGTTTATCAATTTTGTTTATCTTCTCAAAGAACCAGCTTTTAGTTTTATTGATCTTTGCTATTTTTTTGTTGTTGTTTCTATTTCATTTATTTCTGCTCTGATTAATATTCCCTGGGGCTGGGAAGTTGTTTCTATTTCATTTATTTCTGCTCTGATTAATATTCCCTGGGGCTGGGAATTCTCTGGTGTTCC
>NW_020173925.1:0-31967 GCF_003031525.2 Neophocaena asiaeorientalis asiaeorientalis
GTGTGGAATGGAGGGGGAGGATAGATTCAAACATGAAAGACGCTTATAAGAAGCCAGTGTGATATCAAATTCTCCATGTCATTTAATAAGCAGACTACGCACGACTGGGTGTCTGACCTTTTGACCCAAGTAACTCATAACTGAAGTGTCTGCTAGATAATTTTCATCTGAAAACAAGGCTCCACCTTCATTACCTTAGCACCTCCCTAAGACCCCACCTGCCAATACCATTATCTTTAGGGGTCAGGCTTTCAACCTATGAATTTTAGTTGGACACAAACATTCAGATCATAGCAATGTGACACCACTCTCCTGTACTTATCCCCAAAGACCATGCCCTTTGAGAGCTAGCCTTTGTTCACACCAAATCTTCATTCTGGAATACTTTTTTCCAACTATAGAGATACTACTACTCCCTAAAGGCTTTTGCATATTTGTATTGTCACCTCCAGTAAAGAAGGACAGAGATCTTACCACTATACTAGACATGTTTATAATAAATAATTTCATGGATTCTCACAAAAACTCTGTGAGCCATTATTTCTGCACTTTACATAAGAAGAAACTGAGTCTCAAATAGGTTAAGTACCTTGCCCAAAGGCACACAGCTAATTCACGTAGAAATCAGCAGCTACCATATCCAATTCTGTCTAACTCCAATGCTTGCATTCTTTCTATTCTTCACAGTATTGTCTCTAAAGTGCCATACTCATACTCTAAAAAAGATGTTTTTTTCCTCTCTGTAGTGTTAAGTGGAATCAAGCAACTAGTTCTAGAGTGTCCACTCCTGTGCTAAGCAATGGCAAGAGAACATCAAAACAAACTGTGTTTATTACCATCCTCCTCAAGATAGGTAAAGCAAGTTATTTATCTAGTAGACCTTGGTCCATAGTAGCTTGATCAACTGCCCCAGTTTGAGTGAGACTGTCCAGTTTGAGCACTGAAAATCCCCCATCTCATGAAACAACTCAGTCCTGGGCAAACTGGAAGGAATGGTTGTCATAACTCCTCCAGCAGAGTAGAAACATCTTGAAATATTTTTAACACTCATAATATGGCCAACTAAGTAGGAAAGGGGAGGCAAACATCAATATTTATTTTTAAATTGCTAGAATTAGGAAACACTGTTCAAAAGCAGAGGTTCTTTTTGAACCAACAGTATACACATCACCTGGATACTTTCTAGAAAAGCAAATATTCTGACCCTACCCCAGACCTAGGAAATCAGAGGCTCTGGGGCTGTGGCCCTGAAATGTGTATTTTAACAAGCCCTCTGGGTGATACTGATGTGCACTCAATTTTGAGAGTCACTGCTCTAAAGAAATGACAGGAAAGCCCCTGTCCCCTCCCAGTGTCTCAAGTGCCATCTCCCGTGAACTCTGCTGTGGTCAGCCTGCCATCACACTGCTGCTTTCCTTTGTCAGCTCCTACATGCCATTTCAGTCTCCTTTTTCACTTATTTGCCACTGCTTTGAATATGAATAATACCAACATTGTGACATGTTTATAGATTAGTAAACCTTTCATAAATTTCAGTGCCTCTCAGAATTTTTTTCCCACTGAAATACCCATAAAGTAGAGGTGAGGGAAAGCACATCCCTCCAGGGCTCCCGGAAGTGCTGCCTGAAGCAGCCCACTACCAAAACAGAACGTGATTGAAGCTTCATATTTTAGCCTCAAAATTCACGTGGACCTTTTGTTTCTACCTCTTAATATATTCATGTTTGTTTTATTATAAAAATTATTTCCTCGCATTTTCAAATAAACTTGACTTTGCAAGAGGACCTTTGTCCCCAGTTTGGGTTGGCTTTTTGTTTCATGCCCATGGGGTGCACATATTTCCGGCTGCAAAACACAAGAGAGGTTACTCCATTTCATTCTCACAATGACCCTGAGAAGTGTTAAACCTCATCATTACTAAAGAGGATATGAAGGACCTGAAAGGTTAAGTCAGGGGTCCCCAACCCGCTGGCCACAGACAGGTACCGGTCCTCGGCCTGTTAGGAACAGGGCCACACAGCAGGAGGTGAGCGGCGGGCGAGCGAGCGAAGCTTCATCTGCCGCTCCCCATCGCTCGCATTACCGCCTGAACTATCCCCACCCCCGACCCCACCCGCAACCCCGGTCCGTGGAAAAATTGTCTTCCGCAAAGACGGTCCCTGGTGCCAAAAAAGTCGGGGACCGCTGGGTTAAGTAGTGTGCCCAAGGTCACAGAGCGGAGAAATGTCTGAATCGGGGCCTGTATGACTAAAGGTCTGCTTCTTTCCTCGCTCATATATTTGTCTGATGTTTTGGCCTATAAACTCCTGAATGACAAGGACAAGGGCACTATTTTATATTCTATATGCAATATAATGTAATACTTCATACAATACCATATATATTATATGAATGAATAAAAGTGTATTAATAATTTAAGAAGTTGACTGTTTTTTCTTTTTATTCCCTTATGCTTTGCAAATTATGGAAATATTTGTAAGGACTTTTTAAGCTCCACAGATATGGGTTAAAATGCAAAACAGAGTCACGAAAAAGACTGTGGGTTTTGACTATTAGATTAAGTACCTATGAGTATTAGAATTCAATACCCACCACAGCCACCCCCTCCCACAGGCTCCCTGAGACCAACAGATGTATGAGGTTCAATAGCAAAGGACAGTCAACTACCAGTGCAATGTGAGCCTGGCTTATATCTAAACACAGATTCAGGGAATGTGGGCACATGGTTTAGGTCCAAACTCAAATCCTAGGATCTTACCAAACTCTAGCACTGCCAAGAAAGCATAAGACAGCCAGGGTGTTCCAACAGAAAAGAAGGCTCTAGTTCACTGTACCACTTTAGACATAAGGAAGGATGATTTAGAAGAGAACAGGGGAAATATGTGTATCACCTTTTAACACAGCATCCCCACTAACTGGTAAAGAGTCCAATTCTTGGCCGCTGAATCTAACTGAAGATCTGTATTCATTAAAGAAGGAATTTGGAAATGAGAGAGAGGTACTGAACTTTCTCCATCGCCTACTGCTAACTCTCATTTGGAATACTGGAGTTAAAATAAATATTCATTCTATATTTAGGCAGGCAGCCTAGTATAAAATAGTACTTCTCAAAATGTTTTCTTTGGAATAAAGAGTTCTCTTGTCAATTAAATTTGGGAAACCCTGCGCTGTATGGTTTCTTTACTGAAAGTCTTATTTGGGGTGCTTAAAATACTGTGAGCATCAGGAATCTTAAATAAAGGTCATGATATGCAACCTTTTCAAAACCTATTTGGCCAGCAAACATTTTTTCCCCATTGAAACACCCATTTTACCGAATACACTGTAGGGATGCCAATACAGAGGAAAAGATTATGGGATTTGGCATTGGAGAAACGTCATTTCACTTCATGCTACAGCACTTACTAGCTGCATTAAAATGATCTGATCATGTAATACATCAGAGTTTCTGTTTTCTCATATGTGATGAAAGGATAATAATCCCAACCATGCAGATTCATGAGGGTCTTATGAGTTGATAGATATAAATTGTCTATAGGATTGTGCTTCATTTCAGAAGTTGCTCAACAAGTGGTATTTCCTTCCCCTCTATTATTTTCATATGCCCTTGCTTTGGCAAGTGTTTGTAAGTACCAAGTCATTGAAAAATTTAGTCGATTAACTGAAAACAATCAGTCAAATATATAACAAGGTAATGGAGAAAGCTGACTCTTCAGATGATGGAATACTCAGTTGTGTGTAATGCTGTGGTATTGCATGCACCCCTTTCTCAGTTATTACTACTGATTTGGGAGAGCTTTCAAAGGTTGAAACTCAATATCTGTGAGTTGTTTCTGTTCTATTATATACATTCATTTGTTTTATTTTTTAGATTCCACATATAAGTGATAACAAACTATTTGTCTTTCTCTGTCTGACTTATTTCACTCAGCAGTATACTCTCTAGGTCCAGCCACATTGTTGCTAATAGCAGAATTTCACTCTTTTTATCACTGAGTAACATTCTATTGTATGTATATACCACATCTTTATCCATTCATCTGTTGATGGACACTTAGGTTGCTTCCATATCTTGGCTACTGTAAACAGTGCTGCTATGAACATTGGGGTGCATGTCTCTTTTTGAATTAGCAGACTCACAGATATAGAGAACAAACTAGTGGTTACCAGTGGGGAGAAGAAAGGAGGTAGGGGCAAAATAGAGGTATGGGATTAAGAGGTACAAACTACTATGTATAAAAGAAGTAAGCAGTAAGGATATATTGTACAGCACAGGGAAATACAGCCATTATTTTGTAAAACTTCAAATGAAATATAATCTGCAAAAATACTGGATCACTACGTTGTACACCTGGAACTAATATAATATAGTAAGTCAACTGTACTTCAATTAAAAAAACGTTGAAACTCAGAAAAGTGGCATGTAACTCAGTGAAAAAGTTGAATTTTATTTTTACTCTGCCAATGCTTATGGGTATATTAGGGAGTGTCTCCTCTGATTTATGCAAAATAAGTTTTGAGGGCTTCCCTGGTGGCGCAGTGGTTGAGGGTCCGCCTGCTGATGCAGGGGACGCGGGTTCGTGCCCCGGTCTGGGGGGAATCCCACATGCCACAGAGTGGCTAGGCCCGTCGGCCATGGCCGCTGAGCCTGTGCCTCCGGAGCCTGTGCTCTGCGGCGGGAGAGGCCACAACAGTGAGAGGCCCACGTACTGCAAAAATAAAAATTAAAAAAAATAAAAATAAAAAGTTTTGAGCTGCTATATTATATCCTGGAAGCAGACACCAACCATTTACTGTTGTTTACAAGAAAGTATTACTTCAAAGAAAGTCAGAGCTAGACCAGTTTGGGGTTTGCGTTAAGTAAGTAGTTTAGGTCAAGTGTTAGAAGCAAAGAAATCATATCCGATCTAAGTAGGACCCTCCATTTTGGAGAAAGTTTAGGTTTGTAAAGAGTTTTTCCTCCAGCCAACTTTTCTGTCCAAAAGATTCAGCAGTACTTTCTTTCATCAAACAATGAAAGGCCAATATTGTAGTAAAGAATCTTGAAGCCTTTTGTCCCTCCATCCTGAGTGAGTGAAAGATCTAGCAATTTTAAAGCTGAAGCTCAGGACTGGCCATATTTAGGGGACACTTTTGGGTTGCAATGCCTGAGGTTTAGGATATAAGTTGATATTTCTCAAGGTATGGTCCCTGGACCAGCAGCATCAGCCACACCCCTTGGACTTGTTAGAAATGCATATTCTTTTGACTTTCTCCAGACCTATTACATCAGGAAATCTGGAGCTGGGGATGATAAGCAGAATTTTGTGTTTTAACAGGCCTTCTAATTCTGATACATGCTAAAATTGGAGAACCACTGATTTAAATATTGCACACATGTGTGTGTACAAAAAATGCTCCTAAAGAATAAGGTTCTTGGAGTGACATCAGCAAGATGGTGGAACAGGAGATCCCCATTCATATCCTCCACAGCAACAATAATTCGGCAGCCATCCACAGAAAAAAGTGTCTTTAGGGGAGCTTCAGGAACCAGGTAGAGGGTTATAAAACACCAGTGGAGCTCAAAACTGAGCAGGGCCATTTTGAGAAGGCAGGCCCACACCAGGTAGCAGGCTCACCAACCGTGGTCCCAGCTACAGGTACAGAAGCAGCCCTGTCTCACCCTGGACTTGGCTACAGCCGCGTTTGGCCTTGCTCCTGCTATCGGCACCATCCACCAGGGAACCTGGAAGGAGTCACACCTGACTATGCCTCCCGTAACAGGCCTGCCAACTTTGATTTGACTGTGGATATTGAAGCAGCCCTTTATCTCAGTTCCAACCCCCTTCCAGCCATGGCTCAAGAGCAGTCCTCTCAGTCCAAGGACCCACCAGGAGAAACACTATCTGTGCACCCAGAAGCGCACCTGCCAAACTTGGTCCAACTGCAGATCTTGAAGTATCCCTGTAACTCAGCTCCAGACCCTCCCAGCTGTGGTCTGGGAAATGGCTTGTCCACACAGGGACTCAGTATCCTTGTCCTTGGAGGCAGGCCCACAACCTCAATCCAACTGAGGATCCTGAAACGGCACTGTAACTCGGCTACAGTCCCTCTCAGCTGTAGTCCAGGAGCAGCCCTAATCACCCAGGGACATACCCAGTGTCCCAGCAGGAGCTCTACCAAGGGACCTGGAAGGAGTCAAACACATCTGCATACTTGGTAACAGGCCTGCCATGTGCAGACCCAACTGCAGACCCTGAAGTGCCTTTGTCCCAGTGCCAGCCCTACTGACCAACATCCTGGAGGTAGTCCTATTCACCCAGGGACCAGACAGGGTCCATAGCCACCCAAGCCCCTGGTAACAAGCCTGACAAATACAGACCCCATTGTATATCCAGCAGTATCCACATTACCCAGCCCAGATCCTGCTCGACTGTGATCCCGTAGGCTATCCCATCAGTCCAGGAACCTGGCATGAGAAGGTCTCTACCTGCTGAAATCAGTATGTAAAGACTGAGAAAGGTGTTTACCCATCAAATGCTCAGACCCCAATGCAAGGCTACACAGATCACAAACAGGCAAATGTGATACCACCAAAGGAAACTAATAAAGCCCCAGCAACCAATCTAAAAAACTAAAGATCTATGAAATGCCGACAAAGAATTCAAAATAATCATCTCAAAGGACCTCAATGAGATGCAAGAGGACACATTATTCTGTCACAGGAAAGAAGGAAATCCTGTCATTTGCAACTTGTATGAACAGGGAGAATATCACGCTAAGTGAAATAAGCCGAACTCAGAAAAAGAAATTTGCATGATCTCACTTATTTGTGGAATCTACAACAGTCAAACTCACAGAAGCAGAGTACAATGGTGATCACCAGGGGCTAGGTGGTGGGGGAAATGGGGAAATGGTGGTCACAGGATATAAACTTTCAGTTACAAGATTAGTAAGTTCTGGGGATCTAATGTACAGCATGGTGTCTAAAGTTAATAATACTGTATTATGTATTTAAATTTGCTAAATTAGTAGATATTAAATTTTCTCACCACAGGCTAAAAAATGGTAATGATGTGAAGTAATGGATGTGTTAATTACCTTGACTGTGATAAGCATTTCACAATGTATACGTATATCACATCATCATTTTGTATACCTTAAGTATATACAAGTTTTATTTGCCAAATATTCCCCAACAAAACTGGAAAAAAAGTTCCTGCACAAATAACTCTCTATTCATAGTAGGGCTGACATATCTCTGTAACCAGTTATAGTTCAGGGCAGAGTTGAACAAATTCTAAAATGTCATTGTATACAGAGGGCTAGGGAATTCTCCTTAAAGGAAGTAGTATTAGAGCTAACACTCTAGTATGACTCTCTGTGATGATGGAAAAGTTGCATGTCTGTGTTGTCCAATATGGCAGCCACATCCTGATGTGGCCATTGAGAACCTGAAATGGAGCTGGTGAGATAGAGGAAAAATTTTTTTAATTTAAATAGCCATATGTTTCTAGTAGCTACCATATTGGAGAACCCAGTTTTAGGAATTATAATAATGATATCCCCTCTATACATCCTCCTCCCCAAAACAAAGACTTTTCTAATCACTAATCACACAGCTGCATTTGTGAAGGACATTCCTGGGCTCCTTGCTTTTAACTTGCAACTCTTAGAGAAAATTATTTATGTGGATAAAACGCCCTTGAATTTTTTCAAGTTCCAGAATGCCTTGATATGGCACTGTCTTGGAAACAATACATTTTTGGAGCCAGCCTGGGCTGGGAAATTCAGGATGACAGCATGATTTAAATACCATTATGTTGGTAGCCCCTCAGGTCAGAAGGTCAGGTTATTTCTTAGTTTTTGTATTAACAAGCAGGACTGTCCTTTAACAGATATTCCTTTTTAAACCATCCCTTTTGTGTTCATCTGTACATATAATCCCAAAGGCTAAGTAAAGGAGATAATTAAATTGAGTTAGAACCTGTCTTTTGACTGTCTCATTGAACTTTACAAGATTCCTTTTCAGGATTTGTGGGGTTTTGGGGAAACTGATTGGGGATGGGGCCAGAGACCTGCATTGTTGCCTGTCTCTACAACAAGACAGGTATGGCTTGTACAGGTAGATCCTCCCCTTAGTGGAGAAACAATGCAGTGAGCACTGACCCCTCTCATCCCTGTAAGTGAAAGCAGTGGCTTCAAAGCCAGTTATGAATAGATGGTGCCTGAACACACTGAAATCTCAGAGATTCAACAACTGGATGATTCTAGCCCCACCCTTTCACAAAGCTGGATGAGTTATGTTAATAAATAGAAATTAGAAATTATATGTTCTCAATGATGTTAATATTTAAGTATGTTGTCCAAAGTTCTTTCTCAGAAACTTTGTTTAAAAAAAGAGACAATCAAGATTAGAGTGGTGAAAATGCCATGGCAGATTTAGAGCTCAAACTTTTGTGTGTCTGACTTCAAGTCAACTGCATATAACTATATACTGCAATTGTATACATTGATCCTTGAAGGCAGAACCCTGTTGGATTTAGTTCCTAAATCTCCATAAAGGTAATTTGTGTGATTGTGCTCCAACATAATATCTGCTGATTAGAAATATATTTCCAACCCCCTTTTTCTCTATCTATGTATTTCATCTTCCCCTCATACACTCCTAGAGCTGCATGATACCAGGATAAACCATTCTCTCTCATCCCGTCCTCCAAGCAGAGAACATATTTTTGTGCAGGTAACTATGGTTCACATGGACATGAAAGGCAGTCTTGGAGGAGTAAGTTATCATCAGTACATGAAGCCAAGCAGGATGATCCTTGGCAGTGGGAGTATGGAGGGAACATTCTAGGCAATTGGCCTTAGTTTATCGATAATAGCACTTAAGCAAGATTTCTTTACACATTTCTAAGTTCTAACACACTCCACATTAACCTTCAGTTTATGTTATAAATGTACTCATCCTTTGTAATCCATTAGCAGTTAGCCAACCGATATTTATGAAACACTTACTAAGCAATAGTTACCCTGTTAGGTGCTATTGCATTTCATAAATCTGACAAATGAATGTGATTTTAGTACCAAAGGGATGACAGAAAAAAACAGTGTAGGATTAATATATGTTACCTTTGATGCAGGGGTGTTTCTGGCTGGGGAGAGACTGAATTGGGACCAATTCTAAGTTCTTCTGCTATGAGGGCTGGTGGGAAAGAGGTGGAACTAAGACTTGCTATGGGTTGGAAACTGGCAAGCACTTTAGAAATATTGTGTCCTGTAAGCTTCCAATAGGCTTGTGAGGTAAATACCATTATGGTCTTCATTTTACAGATGAAGAAACTTAGGCTCAGAAAAATGGTCACTTGTCCAGGATCACAGAGCTAGTGAAGGGATGAAACTGACTGCAACACATGTGCTTTCAACCACTATGCTCCACTGTCTACTTAGGTGCTCCTGTAATCTCTTCTCCTTTTGAAATACTCTGCCTCTGAAAATTTAGAGGAGTTGTGCTCAGAATTGGTAGGAATGCTTTTGATCTGACAAGGACTGGGGATATTTTTTTCCAGATTTGAGCAATAATAAAACACATTCTTCATAGCAAAGAGAGGACCTATTCAGGTTGGTTTGAACACAAGTCCAGAGATGCGGCTTTGGGAGATGGCTGAGCACTCTTGACATAAGGATAAAAACCATTATCATTTAAAGAACTCTTACTATGTTTCAGAGCCGTTTCACATATTTTCTTTTGAAATCCTCATAATGAACCTGTGAAATATGGATTATCTGTGGACCCATTTTACAGATGAGGACAAAGGCAAAGGGAAAAAAGACTAACTGCTAAGTAATTTCACACTGACTGCGATTTGCTCTTCAGTTTTCTGTCTTCTGCATTAGAATAGGAGCTTCTTGGGTAAAGGTCACTCATTATTTGTTTTAGTATCTGCAGCACTGAGCCCAGGGCTTAGCACGAAACAAACATGCAATAAATGATAATCTTTATTATTATCACTGTAGTGCTAATTCCAAGAATATGAATATAAGGCTGAATGCACCTAAGAGTTTTGTACGTTAATTTTTGCCTAAAGAAATTTATTATCTATAAACCTATTCACCACTATTCTAGATAGTAAAGGGAAAGCTATTTCCCTTTTTGGAAGATGGGAGGGAATATATACGGCTATAGCTAAAGTTTATGAAAACTTCCTCTTAAATTTTGCCACCTACAATAACATTTTAATAGGCCTTGCTAAACTGTGATGCTAGACATCAGATCACCATGTTTATCACAAACACATTGATGGGAAAAACATGCTATGATCTTTACCTTGGTGAGAGTCCAGAAAATCAGAGAAATGACCTGAGTGTAGGGTAAACAAACTTGAACACACATAAATGTTTGTAAATTATGGAAACAGTATTGGGTATTGTAAACTTCAGACTGTATACTGTCCACGTTTGATTTGATTACCGAATTCATCCTAAAAAAAATCGGGACTTTGGTAAAACATGTGTCTTAACCATGTTATAGTAGATTCAATAGCTGCCTTTTGGTAGATCTGGGAGGTTTTTTGTCCTCTTTTATTTTTATTAAAACTTTTAAAATTTCAAAATAGTTTAGGACTCACAAGAAGTTTTTCCTTCACCAAACTCCCCTCACAGATAATATATTAAATAAACATAAGACAGTATCAAAACCAGGAAACTGATGTTGGTCCAATACTATTAGATCAGTTACTTACCTTATTCAGATCTCACCAGTGCTTATCTGTGCTTTGGGTATGTGCATGTATGCAGTTCTCTTTAATATTGTCACATGTCTAGATGCAGGTAATCATCATCAAAATCAAGATTTAGAATTGCCCCATCATCACAAAGAAACTTCCTCATGTTATCCCACTGTGATTGTTAACTGTATGTGTCAACTTGACTAGGTCATGGGGTGCCCAGCTGTCTGGTTAGGCATTATTTCTGGGTCTGTATGTTTCTGGAAGAGATTAACATCTGAATCTTTAGAACGGTGGTGGACATTAACCAATCCATTGAGAGCCTGAATAGAACAAAAACCTGAAGAAGAGAGGACGCTTGCTCTCCTGCCTGCCTCAATTTGGATATTGGTCTTCTTCTGCCCTTGGACTGGGATTTACACCATTGGTTCACCCAGTTCTCAGGCCTTCAGACTCGGATTGGAATTATACCACGGGCCTTCCTGGGTCTGCAAATTGCAGATGGAAGATCGTGAGACTTCTCATCCTCCATAATCGTAATTCCTCATAATAAATATTGTTGTTTATGTGTATATGTACATACACACATACATGCATACACACACATATGTGTGTGTGTGTGTAACATTTCAGTTCTGTTTCTCTGGAGAACCATGACTAGTACAACCCTTAATTGTTACACCCTCCAACACCTGGCTACAAGTAGTTTGTTCTCCATCTCTGTAACTTTACCATTTTAAAAATACCATATAAATGGGATCATACAGTATTGTAACCTTTGAGACCGGCTTTTTTCACTCAACATAATGCCCTTAAGAGCCATTCAAGGTGTTGCCTGCACCAATAATTTGTTCTTTTCCATCGTTGAATAGAATTTTATTGTACAGATGTGCTATTTGTTTATGCATTCACCAGTCAAAGGACATTTGGATTGTTTCCAATTTTTAGCTATAACAATTAGGGCTGCTATGAACAATAGTATACAGGATTTTTGCAAACATTAATTTATATTTCTGTGTAATAAATGCCCAGAAGTATCATTACTGGGTTGAATTTCAGGTGCAAGTTTAATTTATTATTTTTTTTAAAGAAACCATCATATTCTTTTTCAGCATGGTTGTACCATTTTAGACTCCCACTAGCAATACAAGAGACTCAATTTCTCTGCATCCTTGCCACCACTTTGTATCGTCACTATTTTTTTATTCCAGCTGTTTTAATAGGTGTGTAGTGATACCACATGATGGTATAATTTGCAGTTCTTAATAGCTAATGATATTGAACACCTTTTCATGTGCTTATCTTTCATGTCTATATTTCCTGCAGTGAAACATCTCTTCATGCCTTTGCCCGTTTTCTAAATGGATTGTTCATTTTCTTTTGTTGAGTTTAGAGGTTATAACAATATATAGTAGATACAAGCAGTTTGCAATATTTCCTTCCAATTTGTAGCTTGCCTTTTTTAAAATTTATTTATTTATTTATTTTTGGCTGCATTGAGTCTTCGTTGCTGCGTGTGGGCTTTCTCTAGTTGTGGCGAGCAGGGGATATTCTTCACTGCAGTGCACAGGCTTCTCATTGCGGTGGCTACTCTTGATGCAGAGCATGGGCTGTAGGCACGGGGGCTTTCATAGTTGTGGCAAAATGGGCACAGTAGTTGTGGCTCATGGGATCTAGAGCACAGGCTCAGTAGTTGTGGTGCACGGGCTTCATTGCTTCATGGCATGTGGGATCTTCTCGGACCAGGGCTCGAACCCTTGTCTCCTGCATTGGCAGGTGGATTCTTAATAACTGTGACACTAGAGATGTCCTGTAGCTTGCCTTTTACGTAACAGAGTCTTTTGTGGAGCAACATTTTTTGAGGTCTACTATTATCTTTTTTTCTTCTTTGATGGACCATGCCTTTGTTGTCATATGTACAAACAATTCTCCTAACCATAGGTCATGAAGATTTTATCCTATGTGTTTTTCTAATTGTTTTTCAATTTATGTTTCACATTTAGATCTATAATCCATCTTGAGTTAACTTTTGTATAAATGTGGGGTTTGCGTAGAGGTTAATCTATTTGCCTGTGGATTTCTTGGATCTAGGAGTTTAAATATGCATCACACATATATGGGCTTTGAATAAAGCAAAAGTGACACAAAAAGAGCTAAAGGAGAATGAGCTAGCTAAGCAGTACCAAAAGGAAAGGGTTCTTTAAAAAGTAATTTACTGGACCTAAAAGATGGTGGAGGAGTAAGATGTGGAGATCATCTTCCTCCCGACAAGTACACCATAAATACATCTACAGGTGGAACAGCTCCTACAGAACACCTACTGAACGCTGGCAGAAGACCACAGACTTCCCAAAAGGCAAGAAACTGCCCATGTACCCGGGTAGGGCAAAAGAAAAAAGAAAAAAAAAAGACGAAAAAATAGGGACAGGACCTGCACCAGTGGGAGGGAGCTGTTTCCACACACTAGAAGCCCCTTCGTGGGCAGACACTGCGGGGAGCAGAGGGGCAAAGCTTCGGAGCCGCGGAGGAGAGCACAGCAACAGGGGTGCGGAGGGCAAAGCGGAGAGATTCCCACAGAGAGGATTGGTGCCGACCGGCACTCACCAGCCCGAGAGGTTTGTCTGCTCACCAGCCGGGGTGGGCGGGGCTGGGAGCAGAGGCTCGGGCTTCGGTCGGAGCACAGGGAGAGGACTGGGGTCGGCGGCGTGAACACAGCCTGCAGGGGGCTAGTGAACGGCGTGCCTTGGGCTGATGCACCATCACGCCAGCCTCTGCCGTTGCAGGCTCGCCCCACATCCGTACCCCTCCCTCACCCCGGCCTGAGTGAGCCAGAGCCCCTGAAGCAGCTGCTCCTTTAACCCCGTCCTGTTTGAGCAAAGAACCGACGCCCTCATGTGACCTACACGCAGAGGCGGGGCCAAATCCAAAGCTGAACCCCGGGAGCTGTGCAAACAAAGAAGAGAAAGGGAAATCTCTCCCAGCAGCCTCAGGAGCAGTGGATTAAATCTCCACAATCAACTTCATGTACAATGCATCTGTGGAATACCTAGACAGACAACAAATCATCCCAAATTGAGGAGGTGGACTTTGGGAGCAATGATATAAATATTTTTTCCTTTTTTCTCTTTTGGTTAGTGTGTATGTGTATACTTCTCTGGGTAATTTTGACTGTATAGCTTTGCTTTTACCATTTGTCCTAGGGTTCAGTCTCTCCATCTTTTTGTTTTTTTTAAGTATAGTTTTTAGCTCTTGTTATCATTGGTGGATTTCTTTTTTGGTTTGGTGCTCTCTTCTTTCTTTCTTATATATTACTTTTTAAAAAAAATTTAAATAATCATTTTTTGTTTTAATAACTTTATTTTATCTTCTTCTTTCTTTCTACCTTCTTTTCTCACTTTTATTCTGTGCCGTGTGTAGGACAGGCTCTTGGTGCTCCAACCAGGCATCAGGGCTGTGTCTCTGACGTAGGAGAGCCAAGTTCAGGACACTGGTCCACAAGAGAACTCCCAGCTCCATGTAATAGCAAATGGTAAAAATCTCCCAGAGATCTCCATCTCAATGCCAAGACCCAGCCCCACACAATGACCAGCAAGTTATAGTGCTGGAAACCCTATACCAAACAACTAGTAAGACAGGAACACATCCCCATCCATTAGCAAACAGGCTGACTAAAATCATAATAAGGACACAGACACCGCAAAACACACAACCAGGCGGGGACAGCCCATCAGAAAGACAAGATCCAGCCTCATCCATCAGAACACAGGCACTGGTCCCCTCCACCAGGAAGCCTACACAACCCACTGAACCAACCTTAGCCACTGAGGACAGACACCAAAAACAACAGGAACTACGAAACTGCAGCCTCCAAAAAGGAGACCCCAAACACAGAAAGTTAAGGAAAAGGAGAAGACAGAGAAACACACAGCAGATGAAGGAGCAAAACAAAAACCCACCAAACCTAACAAATGAAGAGGAAACAGGCAGTCTACCTGAAAAAGAATACAGAATAATGAGAGTAAAGATGATCCAAAATCGTGGAAAGAGAAGGGAGAAAATACAAGAAACATTTAACAAGGACTTAGAAGAACTAAAGAGCAAACAAACAGTGATGAACAACACAATAAATGAAATTAAAAATTCTCTAGAAGGGATCAATAGCAGAATAACTGAGACAAAAGAACGGATAAGTGCTTGGAAGATAAAATAGTGGAAATAACTACTGCAGAGCAGAATAAAGAAAAAAGAATGAAAAGAACTGAGGACAGTCTCAGAGACTCTGGGACAACATTAAACGCACCAACATTCGAATTACAGGAGTTCCAGAAGAAGAAGAAAAATAAAAGGGACTGAGAAAATATTTGAAGAGATTATAGTTGAAAACTTCCCTAACATGGGAAAGGAAATAGTTAATCAAGTCCAGGAAGCACAGAGAGTCCCATACAGGATAAATCCAAGGAGAAATATGCCAAGACACATAGTAATCAAACTGTCAAAAATTAAATACAAAGAAAACATATTCAAAGCAGCAAGGGAAAAACAACAAATAACACACACGGGAATCCCCATAAGGTTAACAGCTGATCTTTCAGCAGAACCTCTGCAAGCCAGAAGGGACTGGCAGGACATATTTAAAGTGATGAAGGAGAAAAGCCTGCAACCAAGATTACTCTACCCAGCAAGGATCTCATTCAAGTTTGATGGAGAAATTAAAGCCATTACAGACAAGCAAAAGCTGAGAGAGTTCAGCACCACCAAACCAGCTCTACAACAACTGCTAAAGGAACTTCTCTAGGCAAGAAACACAAGAGAAGGAAAAGACCTACAAGAACAAACCCAAAACAACTAAGAAAATGCTAGTAGGAACATACGTATCGATAACTACCTTAAATGTAAATGGATTAAATGTTCCAACCAAAGGATATAGACTGGGGCTTCCCTGGTGGCGCAGTGGTTGAGAGTCCGTCTGCTGATGCAGGGGACACGGGTTCGTGCCCACTATGGGACACTTTTACCAAAGGACAGATCATCCAAAATGAAAATAAATAAGGAAACACAAGCTTTAAATGATCCATTAAACAAGACGGACTTAACTGATATTTATAGAACATTCCATCCAAAACCAACAGAATACACATTCTTCTCAAGTGCTCATGGAATATTCTCCAGGAGAGAGCATATCTTGGGTTACAAATCAAGCCTTGGTAAATGTAAGAAAACTGAAATGGTATCAAGTATCTTTTCCGACCACAACGCTATGAGACTAGATATCAATTAAAGGAAAAAAATTGTAAAAAATACAAACACATGGAGGCTAAACACTACAGTACTAAATAACCAGTAGATCACTGAGGAAATCAAAGAGGAAATCAGAAAACACCTAGAAACAAATGAAATGAAAACACGATGACACAAAACTTATGGGATGCAGCAAAAGTAGTTCTAAGAGGGAAGTTTATAGCTATACAATCCTACCTTAGGAAACAAGAAACATCTCAAATAAGCAACATAACCTTACACCTAAAGCAATTAGAGGAGAAAGAACAAATAAACCCAAAGTTAGCAGAAGGAAAGAAATGATAAAGATCAGATCAGAAATAAATGGAAAAGAAATGAAGGTAACGATAGCAAAGATCAATAAAACTAAAAGCTGGTTCTTTGAGAAGATAAACAAAATTGATAAACCATTAGCCAGACACATCAAGAAAAAAAGGAAGAAGACTCAAATCAATAGAATTAGAAATGAAAAAGGGGAAGTAACAACTGACACTACAGAAATACAAAGGATCATGAGAGATTACTACAAGTAACTCTATGCCAATAAAATGGACAACCTGGAAGAAATGGATAAATTCTTAGAAATGAACAACCTTCTGAGACTGAACCAGGAAGAAATAGAAAATATGAACAGACCAATCAAAAGCACTGAAATAGATACTGTGATTTAAAATCTTCCAACAAACAAAAGCCCAGGACCAAATGGCTTCACAGGCGAATTTTATCAAACATTTAGAGAAGAGTTAACACCTATCTTTCTCAAACTCTTCCAAAGTAGAGCAGAGAGAAGAACACTTCCAAATACATTCTATGAGACCACAATCACCCTGATACCAAAACCAGACAAAGAAGTCACAAAGAAAGAAAACTACAAGTCAATATCACTGGTGAACACAGATGCAAAAATCCTCAACAAAATACTAGCAAACAGAAACCAACAGCACATTAAAAAGATCATACACCATGATCAAGTCAGGCTATCCCAGGAATGCAAGGATTCTTCAATATATGCAAATCAATCAATGTGATACACCATATTAATAAATTGAAGGAGAAAAACTATATGATCATCTCAATATATGCAGAGAAAGCTTTCGACAGAATTCAACACCCATTTATGATAAAAACCTCCAGAAAGAAGGCATAGAGGGAACTCTCCTCAATATAATAAAGGCCATATATGACAAAACCACAACCAACATCGTCCTCGATGGTGAAAAACTGAAACCATTCCACTAAGATCAGGAACAAGACAAGGTTGCCCACTCTCACCACTATTATTCAACATAGTTTTGGAAGTTTTAGCCACAGCAATCAGAGAAGCAAAATAAATTAAAGGAATCCAAATCGGAAAAGAAGAAGTGAAGCTGTCATTGTTTGCAGATTACATGATACTATACATAGATTATCCTAAAGATGCTACCAGAAAACTATTAGAGCTAATCAATGAATGTGGTAAACTAGCAAGATACAAAATTAATGCACAAAAATCTCTTGCATTCCTACACACTAATAATGAAAAATCTGAAAGTGCAATTAAGAAATCACTCCCATTTACTGCTGCAACAAAAAGAATAAAATATCTAGGAATAAACCTACCTAAGGAGACAAAAGACCTGTATGCAGAAAATTATAAGACACTGGTGAAAGAAATTAAAGATGATACAAATAGATGGGGAGATATACCATGTTCTTGTATTGGAAGAATCAACAGTTAGAAAATGACTATACCACCCAACACAATCTACTGATTCAATGCAATCCCTATCGAACTACTACTGGCATTTTTCACAGAACTAGAACAAAAAATTTCACAATTTGTATGGAAACACAAAAGACCCCGAATAGCCAAAGCAATCTTGAGAACAAAAAAAGGAGCTGGAGGAATCAGGCTCCCTGACTTCAGACTATACTACAAAGCTACAGTAATCAAGACAGTATGGTACTGGCACAAAAACAGAAAGATAGATCAATGGAACAGAATATAAAGCCCAGAGATAAGCCCATGCACATATGGTCACCTTATCTTTGATAAAGGAGGCAAGAATGTACCGTGGAGAAAAGACAGCCTCTTCAATAAGTGTTGCTGGGAAAACAGGACAGCAACATGTAAAGGAATGAAATTAGAACACTCACTAACACGATACACAAAAATAAACTCAAAATGGATTAAAGACCTAAATGTAAGCCCAGACTCTATAAAACTCTTAGAGGAAAACACAGGCAGAATCTAAGAAAAAAATATGTCATGTAGAACCTAGGGGTAAGACGGGAATAAAGACACAGACCTACTCACAGAGAATGGACTTGAGGATATGCGGAGGGGGAAGGGTAAGCTGTGACAAATTGAGAGAGGTGGGATAGGGAGGGTGGGAGGGAGACTCAAGAGGCAGGAGGTATGGGGATATATGTATATGAGTAGCTGATTCACTTTGTTATAAAGCAGAAACTAACACACCATTGTAAAGCAATTATACTCCAATAAAGATGTTAAAAAAAAGTAAAATCCATATAGAAAAACAAAATAAAAAACGAAGAAGAAAGAGGGGGAGTAGGATGACGACTAACCTTAATATTCAAACACATTATAAGCCTTTACTAAGTATGGCCCTGACTCACGAATAGATAGATCAATAATGTAGAGTACAAAATCGAGCTATGTATGAAAGTAAATACAAGAGACTCTTTATGATACAATACCCTGTTTGTGGGTAAATGTCAATTATTCAATAAATGGTTTGGTATCTGAAAAAAAATTAAGTCAAATCTCTAACCTCACACTTTATACAAAAATAAATAAATTTCACATGGAGCAAATATTTAAAAGTAAATAATCAAACCATAACAATTCCAGAAAAAGCTATGGAACGTTTTTTTCTTTTTTTCCCAATAATTGCTGGATAGAAAAGGCTTAAAAAAGTCACACAATACCTGAAGTCATCAAAGAAAAACCTTTTTAAAAGACCGTATTTTTAAAATTCCATGAAAAGTAACATCATAAAACTCAAAAGAAATTTTAAAATAGTAAAAACATACAGTTTTAAAAATTTGTAACTCACATTATAAAATGCTCATCTCCTTACTGTATGCAAGCCCATGTAAATAAGTGAAAGAAAGCTTAAAAACTCAGTAGAAAATTAGGCAAAGGATCCTAACAGGCAAGATAGAATGAAAAAAAAAAAGGAATGGAATTGAATGATTTTAAGGTGTTCTCAGAGCCTGCTTTGCAATATTTTCTAGATATACTGCTGATGCCCCATACCATGTGGATAGGTACATCCTAGCATAGATCTTTGCTTTGTGTTTCTACTTGAAATTGAGTCTAAATCCAAGTATTGGCCAAAGCCTAGAACTGTGCTGTCCAATAGGGCAACCACTAACCACATGTAACTATTTAAATTTAGATTAAATTTGTAATTCAGTTCTTTGTCACACTTTGCTTCATTTCAAGAATTTAGCTAGGGGCTACTGCATTAGATAACGAAGATACAGAACATTTCCATTATCACAGAAAACTCTGTGGAGCAGCTCTGATGTACAGCTCAGACTGAAGCATCTTTTTTTCCTAAACCTAAATTTATGTCAGATTTGCCAGAGAAGCTTATTAAAATATTACCAACTTCCATCTCATATGTAAATGGCATGCCACTGCTCATCACTAGTATCAAGGTTGGGCAAACTATGGCCCTTGGGTCAAATCTAGCCCACTGCCTTTTTTGTCAATAAGATTCTATTGGAACACAGCCATGACCATTCATTTACATATTATTCATTGCTGCTTTTGCTTACAAAGGCAAAATTGAGAAAGAAATTAGTATTTGCAACAGAGAAAGTATGGCCAGCCAAGCCATATTTCCTATCTGGCAAAAAATGTTTGCTAACCCCTGACTTACAGGAAAAAGTCTAAGCTTTGGTCTGGCCTACATGGGTGGTACCTAAGGCCCTCCAAACTCTAGCCTTTGCTTATCTCTCCAGCATCATCTTTCCATGTCATGAGCCAGTAATAACTAACCTGTTTTGGTTTCCCGAGCATGGCATCCTAGTTCCTTGTACTGTGCCTCATCTATACCATGTCTTTTTCACAGGATGTCTCCACTGATCCTCTATTTCTTTTGCCTCCTTTCTATCACATCTCACCTTGGTTCTCACTTCCTTTGTGAAGCTTTCCTAAGCCCAGTGCTAGGTGAGCAGTACGTCCTGTGTACTGTCCAACACCCTGACTTTCCTTCCTTCCTACAGCACAATGTGAGATAATAAATAAGAGAGAAAAAAGGAAAACCAGACTCTTCAATCTCCTTATTCTCTGCCAGGGGCTTACCAACATTTTAATGGCCCATACGAGTCATTAAGGACAAAGGAAACAGGTTCCTCACCAGAAGTTTCAGAATCTAATTTTTTTAAGCATCCCTGCTTTTCTACATGTATGATCAAAGGTACTTTGCCTATCACTCCCATACATATTTTGGTCATTTCTTTACCATAATATTGCAACTGCCTGTTTACATGTCTATTTCCCTCAATACACTGGGAGTTCCCAAAGGAAGGAGGCCCGGCATTCATCTCTGTGACTCCAATACCCAGGACAAGCCCAGCACTGAGTCAATGCTCAGAGAACACCAGTGAAATAAATCTCTCTCACCCACAAGAATTCATCTTGTGGAATGAGAAATCAAAGGGAATAGGCAGAGGGGCACGTTGTTGATCAGTTTTCCCATCTCCTGTGAAACTAAAATCAAAATTCTGGTGCCCTCAAGGCAGTAAAATAATCTCTTGGAATTAGCATATTACTGACTTTCTTTTATCATGGTTGCTTTATCTAGTTTAATATATTTTAATTATTTGTTGCAAAATTAACATCTTGAGGTAACTTTATTATAGCAAATACAAGTTTAAAACTCTAATATACAGGAGAGACAGTGTGTTTATATCTCTAATATGTCACGAATGGAATAAAAATAACTAATGTGATTCCAGATTACCTTTGGAGCTGAATTTGGACCAGACACAGCTGGTAAATGGGTTTTTGTATGAAGCTCATTTATTAGGGTTTCCATGTACTATCTATCTCTGTATTTTTATAGGATTTTCAAGGCTTAATTTTGTTCTAAGTATTCAGGACATCAAAGCAGAATAAACTGATAGCCATCTCTTGTGTGCAGGCAGGAGGAAGATTGTTTGGGGAACATTTGTCCAATTGGATTGACTGGAGGCTAGTAGGGGAATTTTTCAGGTTACCAATCCTGGATTCCTTTAGACATAAAAATCCACATTGGTCTCAAAGCTTTCACAGAGTTCCCTTCAAGACATGCTTTTCACATGAATTGTAGAACTATGAATTCAGCTTAAATCTATACTATTGACTCCATATTATTGAATTCAACAATCTGGAATCAACTTTGGCTGATACATATCTACCTATGTAATTGAGAGCACATCTTCATCCAAAGAGAAAGACTCCCCTCCCCCAAGGAATTTGAACTAAGATTCTTTGTGCTAGAATAGCATGGCCTTGAGACCCTGCTTTCACACACAAGAGCAAAATTGCCACACTTTATTTCATGGCTTTGATTTTTAATTCTCTTGAATTTCTTTCTTTCTTTGAGTCAGTCAAGGATATTTTAAATACACACTTCATATACAACGTGAGCAAAGTGAAGTAGAAAGAATAGTAGCTTTCTGGCAACTTTGATCCATGCCCATGAGAAGAACTCAATACAATATTTTTTTAAAAACCCTACTTAGTAGATCACTCCTCCATTCCGTACTCAGGAAGGGTCTACTGCTCCTTCAATGCTTAGCTCAGACTGACTTAGCAGTTTTGTTGTGAAGACTTGCTCAGTTTCGTTGCTCATCCTACACTCTGTACACATCATGTTCCCTTTTCCTTCATTTGTTGTTTAATTATATAATAAAGAGAAAAAACTATATTTTTAAAGCTGACCAGCTGGTATCTTCTTAGGAAAGTATGGTTTTTATTTGGGAAAATAATTTGATGGTTACTGAATATGTGAAAGTAAAACCCCCCACCCCGCCTCGGCCACCTTAGGGCACTTTGGGAATGGGCTACGGCGAGACAAATTTAAAAAGCCAAAACATCCCATTTAATAAAATGGGAGGGATTGTTTTTGTTCTGGAACAATTTAAAAATGACAGGGTGAAAGTGCTAATAATCAAAAGGAGAAAGAGAGACAGAGAGGGTTTAGCAACACGACAGGAAGACAGGAATCCTGAGGAAGAGTCAACCAGTGTAAGGGTCCTTGTGATGAGAATGACCACGGGACTTAAAATCTAGAATTATACATTCCTATTTAAGTAAACTTCTTTGCTTTTTGTAACTTTGCCTCTGTTACCCATGAATCTTCTATATCCTATGCACACTGCACACTTGCCTCTGAGAGAGAGATGTTTTGGGTAAATTAAGGAAAAGATGATAAGTTCAGAGTTGCCAGATCAAATACAGGATGCTCACTTAAATTTGACTTTATGAAATTCAAATTTAACTGGATTTTTTAAAAAGTTGCTAAATCTTACAATTCTAATTAGGTTACATGTCTAGATCAATATAGAGTGGATAGAAGGGAATAGCCACAGAAACAAGATACAGATAAGACAAAGAATTCAGTCTATGTAAGCCCTCTGAGGTATCAGGGGTGGGATGGAGCCTTTGTTTTCCTCCATAAGTGAGTGCAACACTTTTAAATATTCAAGGGAAAGGTAACTGCACAGGGCCAGAGAACCTGGGGACACCTAGTCGGCAGAAATCCCAGTTAAAATTCATTCAGTTTTGCATACGTTATTACCTTACAGGCGTATTTCTCACACTAGAGGGAATTCCCAGAGGATTGAGTTCCCCACAGCTGTGAGGGAAATTGTATGTGGTTGTAACATCAACAGCATTTAGAGTAATTCAGGCAACTCCAATTTCCCCTATACTTCTTATTCTGAACAAAGCCAGAGTCCTGCAGCCAGAACAGAAATATCCCTGGTCCTCCGATGAATGTGAGCCTGTGGAAATGAGAGATTCAATACTGTTTCTGAAAAGGACTCCAGTAACTGACAACAGTGGTGTGTCTGCCACGAGTTCCTGAGCACAATGACATACCACTCATAGGGTATCAAGAGTAGTTTTCTTCATTTTATTTACACAATCATTTATAAATAGATGTGCAGATGTGTATTACTTGTTTCAACACCTGGCTGTAGATTCATTTTTTTTCCTCCTAAGGTTGCTTTTACTGATTTTCTCTCCAAACCTTTTGTTATCCTGTTTACTCCCTTTGCCCTGCTCCAAATGGAGAGATTACTTTAATAATGTAGCTCAAAATTACGTAGTTTATCAATCAAAAAGCCTTATTACTATACTTCCTTGTATCTATCATGTGTATAATTTTGCTGAAGCCAGGATTTGACTTAATATATTGTAAAGCTTATGTAAAGGGACACATTGCTTAGCTAGTAAGTCAGTCTAGCCATCTGCCCAGTATACCCTTCTTGATTTAGCTGTTTTCCTCGTGTCAGAGAGTAGATATTTTTGTGGTGGAATGACATGGTATTTAAGAATTGGTAAAAAGTCCTAGGATGCTTTATTTGTGAATGAAAATATTTAGTGTGCAATATGACGATTAGGACAGACAGATGTTCTCATTCCTGTGAATGAGAGAGGGACACCAAACTCAGGCTGGACCAGGTAGTGTCAAGAAACTTCCCCAGAGGAAAGGATGCTTGTGCCAAATCATGAAGCTACCTTTAGGAAGAGTAGCAAGAGAAGGAGGGGAGAGGGAGTGGAGGGGCAAGGGACAGGAGGAGGAGGGGGAAAGGGATGGGGAGGAGGAGAAGGGGAAGAAGGGGGAGAGACTTTCAGGTAGACTGAACAGCATAAACAGAGGAGCAGAACGAAAGAACATGGTTTATTTTGAGAACTGCTAACTGGTATGACTGTAGTTGAGAATGTGAAGGGTAAGATGAGTGAATGCATGGCAGACGTGGATAATAACTTCGTACCGATGGAAGAAGTAAGGGATAGAAAAAATTGACAAAGTATGAACATCTGCACCAAGAAATCAGAGCCCAACTTTCTTCTTCAATTGCTCGATATAAAGGTACCTATTGGGACACAGTGGAGACAGAAACAATGAGGCTATTCCAGGCCTAATGGGGGTCAAAAATATTTATCCTTTCCCTCTCAGCAGCAGGCTCAGTTTAATCTTGAAAGATCTGAACGTTCGTAACAGTTCTTTAGTGTTCTATGTTTTTGACTGACCATATCAAAGTTATATATTACACATTCAAATGAAAACTATCTATGTTGAATCTACAGTGAGGACTCCTCCCCATCACAGCCCTGCTGGTATCATAGGTGACCAGCAATGGTTGGCATGTATCGGAGGTCATGGCACTGAAAAATATCAAGTAGATGTCTCTTGTCTCTTACATATTCCAAGCACAAATGATCTTATCTATGACCTAGTAATAAGTACTTAAAGATTCAATTAAATTAATGATATCAAATGTAAAAGTTTCTTTGAACTATTTCAACTTGTGTTAATTTGAAAGCACCTGATGTATGATGTTGATTAAGAGGATATCAACTTAATAAGTCTTGCCACATACAAAGTTCTCTATTGCATGAAAATCTTTGAGCCACAACATATCAGAGACTAATTATGAAAACTGACTTTTCAATTTGCTTCTCACTATAATTATCCAACTATTGTACATTATTTGCTTGGAGTAATTTCTATGTAAAATGGTCTTTTTATTATCACCAGAAAAAGAGTCAGGGAATTGTGACCAGTTAAAAGGTCTGTGTCTTTTTTAGATTTACTTCAGCATAGAGAGTTCTGGGTGAAAAGAGGGAAAGTTACACAGATAATAGACTCAAAAAAGGTTTCTAAATAACTTATTAATAGAAATTATTATATATAATGAGGTACACCTTTCATAGTCAAGTTGTTCAATACAGATGATGTAACAAAAAGCCTGCAATCAAAACAATGTAGGGATGAAAGGAGCTATTGCAATTACTCCACCTCAAATCCCAATTGACGCAGCATACACAAACACCAAATCCATACAATTGTCCTACAAGGTAGATATGATTTTCCCCATTTTACACACGATAGAGTTGACTTTCAAAGAGTTTATATAATTTACTCAATATTTTACTGAGAAGTTACAGATTCAGGCTTTGAATCTAAATCTGTCTGATCCAGACACCCATGTTCTTTCCATTTCATCTGATTGCTGGCCACCTCCATATCCACTTCTTCTACCATTGGTCCAGGCCTTAGGACGAAATGAGGCATTTGGTCAAATGCCCTATGAATTAGCATTTTCCTCTTTAACAAACTCATAATGTAATTAAAAAGAAAGCACAGCTAGTTTGGATGAATTGTTCTTAGTTAGCCCAGACTTATTTTTCATGAACATCACTTTCTCCAAGTGCTTTCTAAATATATTATTATTATACAAAAGTACATAGCACTTTCTATATACAAGGCACTCTTTTAAGCATTTTATATTAATTCATTTAATCTTCACAACAACCCTATAAGACAGTTACTATTATTATCATCATTTTAGAGCAGGGGTTAGAACCCAGGCAGCCAGCAGCATCCATGCTCTTAACTGCTATGGTAGATTAGCTACACTTACCCATACGTATGTTGAATAATTCATTCTGAAATCTTGCCACAGATTGTTCTCACACTTATTGATCTCTGTTTTCCATATTACACCATTTTTCCCTTTTTAATAAAGGGAGAAGTATGTGTTCAGCCCCAGTCTCCTGGTTTTTCTCTAATGTTCTACAGCTTCTCAAGGGTAAAATTGGATATTGTTTTTGACCTTGATAATTTATCTGCATATAGAGTCTTCAACTCCTTTAAAGAGTTTAGATACTCGGTAATGTCTTACTTGCATATATACACTACCAAATGTAAAATAGATAGCTAGTGGGAAGCATCCACATAGCACAGGGAGATCAGCTCGGTGCTTTGTGACCACCTAGAGGGGTGGGATTGGGAGGGTGGGAGGGAGAAGCAAGAGGGAGGAGATATGGGGATATATGTATACGTATAGCTGATTCACTTTGTTATGAAGCAGAAACTAACACACCATGGTAAAGCAATTATACTCCAATGAAGATGTTAAAAAAAAAAAGAAATGTCTTACTTGGACTTCAATTCCCTTTTATCCATGTTTTTTCACTCTATCCAGTTTTAAGATTATTCTCTTTAATGTAAAAGCAGCTGAGGACTTGAGCAGTTCTGCTCTTTTTTTTTTTTCCATTTCCATATGCCTTTATCACATATAAGGAGGGAATTTCTCCCTTGCTGTCTATGTGTTGCAAAGTTAGATCAGAATTTTGTAATTATGAGAAATAAAAGTTTGGGTTTCTATGGAATCCAGGTAATACTATGGTCAGGGATCCAGGAACGTCTGAATCCCGCTTTGCCAGGCACCTTCCTTCCTGTGGGGGAAACACACACACACACACACACACACACGATAACAAATGAACAACAATGTACTGCCTCATCGGTAGCTCCACAAGTGCCTGACTTTCCTGTACAACTCCTTAGTAAAGTTTTGTTGGAGTAGATGGCCTTGCCCAAATATTCATAAGGGCCTCTAGTGCATATAAATTCAAGATCCAAATCTGTGTCCTTATCTCTCTCTGATTGCCACCTAGGACAAGAAATTATGTTGACTCAGCATATCATAAAGATGGTTCCTGCATAATGACTATACTAGTGAACAAGGAAGAAACAAGAATGCAGGTGTGGGGAATGGAGCAAGAATTTCCTCCCCCATAGCAGGATTTTCTGCCTGAGCTAATTAAACCATTTCCTCAGTGGCCTCTAGGACTCCTAAATCCATTCTTCATCAAACAGCAGAAGTTTTTGTTCTAAAGCTCATCAGAGTTTGTAACGTCTCTTCAGTAGAAACTTCCAGGGTCCTCTATCCAGTCACCAGTTTTGTGGATAGGAGAGAGCATAGTTACAGGAGCAACAGCTCCTTGACCTCTGGATCGCAGTTACGATGCTTTAACCTTGAAATCAATATCCTCACGGCAGACCCTCAACTTCTGTTCCCCATAGTCTTACTATAATTTGTAAGCATGTAGTTGCCTGTATCAAATGTTTTCTTGCTTTAAGTAGCTAGAATGTTTTCTTATCTGTACTGACTTACACATACATGTATTAAAGGAAATAATGAACTAAGATCAAAGAACTTATAATGGAAACAAAAGTCTCCCACTCCAAACCTCTCTATTCTTAGACCTACTCCAGAAGCAATCTCTGATGGACGCTTGTGTTTAGTTATTGTGCTTACCTCCACTGCATTACATAATATCTCTGTGTTAACTGTTTCTCAATTTATGAACTTAAGAAAATGAGGACTATAATCACTTATACCACCTCAACTTTTTCATCAGATTCTCCTCCAAAATGTTGATAGTTTTACTGTAATCATAACCTTTCTAACCTTACATCAAACTCACGAGCCTCTATTTCTCATTCTATCACCTTTAATGGTAACTCTGGATGTTTCGTTATGCAAATCTGTCATATGACTGTCCTCTACTCTTTCCACCTTTTCTCCTCCTTCTCCTGGCCTCATTCCTGTCAGCTACCCTTTCCAGTGCTGTAGAATCAATACCCCATCTCTCTAGAGAACAGCATTCCTAGCATTTGTTTAAAAATGCACTCAGGATTGCCTGTTCCTCTGTCACTCATCACTCTCTGCACAGGTAGGGAAGTTGACACCGAAGGCAATTCTCCAAGTTATTCTGTAAACAATTTCAAGAATCCCTGTTTTCAGCACCACTAATAAACCCTGTTACCTGTAACCACCAACTCAAAGATCAGACCTAGAAAATCAACTGGCATTCACCGCAGTCCTCCCCTGGGCTGTTTGCTATTCCATTCGACTTCATTTGCTAATGTTGCTATTTTCAGTCTTCCAGAAATATGCTGAAATACCTTCATCACTAGAGGTGCCCTTCCCAATCTCTTCCCTCATATCGATTCATTCCTGTTTCAGTTACCTATCAACTCAATAACAATGCATAACAACAAAGCACAGACCCTCAGTGGTGTACAAACACACACATTTGTTTAGCTTATTTTTCCCTGGTGTTCAGCTGACGTGAGCTGGACTCAGCTGATCTGAGCTGTGCTCACACATGTGTCTATAGTCAGCCTCAGAAGCACTAGGTGCTAATCTCAGCTAGGTTCCCTCACATGTCAGCTGGGGCAATTCTGTTCCGCTTTACGTGTTTCTCACATCTCTCCGGCAGGCCAGCCCAGACACATTCTCATGGCAAAGGCAGAGGTACAAGAGCAACCAAATTCAATTTTGTAAGCACTTTTCAAGTCTCTGTTTGTGTCACATTTGCCAACATCCTCTCTGTCAAAAAAATCACACTCTGGCTAACACGAGTCTGAGCAGGAAGGTACCAAAAGTTGCATGGCGAGAAGTGTGGAGGGGTGAAGAATTAATACCACGAATGGAATCCATCGACCACATTTTTTCTGCCTTCTTTACTCTTATATTAACAGTGTCTCTGGAGAGAAGGTGGGCAGATGTGAATGTTGAGTGCATCAAATGGAATGGGAAGCCTTCATGCTCTTTTAGTTCACATACCTTTACCCATATTGTCTCCTGTATCTGGAACAACCCTTTCTCTCCCTTCATCTATTAATATTCTAACCATCTTTCAAAGCCAGATCAAACGTCATCACTTCATGCAAGCCTTCTGTAAATGACGTCAATTGTTTTTTCCTATTTATCAGCCATTCTCCATTGTTCTAATAGAACTTCAGTTTCACTTTGGAGAATTGACATTTCACATCAGTTTTTAGGGTTTCCCATGAGAGAGAACCCATTATTCAACTCAAGTGGGGGTGTGGTGTATGATCTGGCCAATCGGTCTATTCCTACCCTGGTGGTAGTGGTTGGTTCAGATATAGGCATATGGTCCAAGTCAAATATAGTACTGTGATTTATGCTGAAATAACAGGAAAGAGGCTGATGAATTTCACTGGAATTGCCAAGTTGTTAGGATAGAACCCTAAATCTTCTGGTAATCAACTTTCTCACAACATGGGTACAGCAGACAATGAGTAAAGGCAATGCTAAGGAAAAAAGAGCCAAGTAAGGGACTTCCCTGGCAGTCCAGTGGTTAAGACTTCGCCTTCCAATGCAGAGGGTGCAGGTTTGATCCCTGGTCAGGGATCTAAGATCCCACATGCCTTGTGGCCAAAAAAAAAATCCAAAACATAAAACAGAAGCAATGTTGTAACAAATTCAATAAAAACTTTAAAAATGGTCCACATCAAAAAAATCTTTAAAAGAAAAAAAAAAGAGCCAAGTAAGGGACTTCCCTGGCAGTCCAGTGGTTAAGACTTCGCCTTCCAATGCAGAGGGTGCAGGTTTGATCCCTGGTCAGGGATCTAAGATCCCACATGCCGCGGAGCAACTAGGCCCGTGAGCCACAACTACTGAGCCTGTGCATCTGGAGCTTGTGCTCCGCAACAAGAGAGGCTGCGACAGTGAGAGGCCCACGCACCGCAATGAAGACTGGCCCCCACTCGCCACAACTAGAGAGAGCCCACGCACAGAAACAAAGACCCAACACAGCCAAAATAAATAAATAAATTTTAAAAAATGGTCCACATCAAAAAAATCTTTAAAAGAAAAAAAAAAGAGCCAAGTGACGGAAACAAAGATTTCTGAAAATGTGATCTAAACATCTAGATCTAGACCAAGGTGTTTTTTTTTCATTTACTTTGAGTACTTTTTAAATCCCTGGATGTTTCCGTTACTTGAACCAATAAATTTCATTTTAACTTAGGCCCATTGCTTATAATCCAACACATTCTGACTAATAAGGTTCTCCAAAACCCTGCCTGTGCTTTACTATGACTATTAAGTGCATAGATCTTGAGTCTTACTCCCTCCCCTCCCCACTTCTCTACTTTGGAGATTCTTAGTGGGGGCACACAACCAGTGGAGTCATATGGAATCACTAGAGGGGAGAGCTTTTTCCAACTACATCCCTTGCTCTGAAGATTCAGATACGCCCTCCAGTTGCCAATTAATTCTTCAGTGAACTACTATAAAAGTGAGTTTTTTGGGTCCCTAAGGTGTCTCGTGATAGAGGTATGTAGGTTGTGTCATAATGTGCTCTTTGTACAATAGATTAGTATTTATTTCTATGCTTGATAAATATTTGTCTTTTACACTACACTGTAAGATTTATGGTGGCAGTGCCTAGATATGTTTATTTCATCAATTTATCTTCAGGTCCTAAGACAGTGTCTAGTACATATTAGGGACTCAGGAGATATTTGTTGTATTAATAAGTGTTGAAAATAAATTCTGTGTTTTATTTATCTCTATACCACAATAGCAATGAACTTGATAAGTGCTTGCTAAAATAAAATGAAAATAAATGACACGATCTGCTCCAAGCCATGAGTTTATTGTTTCACAGTCTACAACAATCATTTCATCCTCCTCTCCATCCTCATCTTCTCTCTACAAAGTCCTTTCTATTCATACTTAGCACTTTCACAGCTTCAGAGAGATTTTCCATGCTCGTCCTTGGTTAGGTGCTTCTCCTTATATTTCTTACATAAGACTCTTTTAAATTAGAGATCTTCCTTCCTGTGAAACTTCCTTCATTTTATTTAATGCCTTCTCTTTTGCTTTCATAATGATTATAATTTAGATAGCCCAAACTGCATTATTCCAGCCTCCTTCCCTCACTAAGCTATCTTTATTTTTACAGTTTCCTTTCTTATGACCTTTTGGATCTAAAAGTCAAGGGTAAACACTACCTCCACCCTGTCCCCAGACCACCATCATTAGGAGACAAGAGGGAACCACAGAGCTACTCATCTCAGGATTAAACCATCTTGCCCCTGTTTTCCTTATATCATTTTTTGAAGAAGCAGCCCTAAATCCCTGTGTGCTCCAGAGAAGACTGTTCCTCCTCTAGACTCCAAATTTCCATTGAAAGGAGTTAAATAAAAGAGTGACTTCCTCCTGTATGCTTTTAGTAAGATACTCATCCCTCCCCCACTCCCATCATTCTGCCTTTAGACAACAAGGAGTAACCTTACTATGCTCTTCATTTACTTAGGTCAAGTTATGATAAGCAGCCAGATCCCCTAGGGCATTCTTTATCCTCTGGATTATAATCTTTATATTCCTCAGAAAACCCATTTTCTGACCCCACTGCTTCTCCCTTTGAACTTCTGAAGACATACTACTGTTCTTCCTGGACCTCATGGTACATCTTCAGCAACCACCCCCCCCATGTTTTTAACCTCTTCTCTGTGAGCTTCCTCAAGCTTCTTGCTCTAAAGAAAAGCTAGCGCCCCTCTTAGGACCTCACAGCCTCCAGAGAACTGTTCCTGGTGATTGTGTTCTCTCTCACACTCTATATATATAAAGTCAGAAACAGTTCCTCTTTGTCGTTTCCAGAACATCAAATTCAACCCTCCATATACATGGATTCTGCATCCACAATTCAACCAACCACGACTGAAAATATTTGGGAAAAAAGAATTCAGAAAGTGCCGAAAAGCAAAACTTGAGATTTCTGCATGCAGGCAACTATTTACATAGCATTTACGTTGTATTAGCTATTACAAGTAATCTAGAGATGATTTAAAGTATGCAGGAGAATGTGTGTAGGTTATATGCAAAGACTATGCCATTTTATATGAGGGACTTGGGCATCCACTGATTTCAACATCCACAGGGTGTCCTGGATCCAACCCCCTGCAGATACTTAGGGGTAGCTATATTCCTTTCACTTACTTAAAACTCCTGAATTTTTTTTTTTACATCTTTATTGGAGTACAATTGCTTTACCATGGTGTGTTATTTTCTGCTTCATAACAAAGTGAATCCACTATACATATATCCCCATATCTCCTCCCTCTTGCATCTCCCTCCCTCCCACCC
>NW_020173925.1:31995-48277 GCF_003031525.2 Neophocaena asiaeorientalis asiaeorientalis
GTATTTGTCTTTCTCTTTCTGACTTACTTCACTCTGTATGACAGACTCAATGTCCATCCACCTCACCACAACTCAATTTCATTTCCTTTTACGGCTGAGAAATATTCCATTGCATATATGTGTCACATCTTTTTTTTTAACGTCTTTATTGGAGTATAATTGCTTTACAATCCATTGTATATTGTTGCCTCCCTTATCAAAAATAAGGTGACTATATGTGTGTGGGTTTATCTCTGGGCTTTCTATCCTGTTCCATTGATCTATATTTCTGTTTTTGTGCCAGTACCATACTGTCTTGATTACTGTAGCTTTGTAGTATAGTCTGAAGTCAGGGAGCCTGATTCTTCCAACTTTGTTTTTCTTTCTCAAGATTGCTTTAGATATTCGGGGTCTTTTGTGTTTCCATACAAATTGTGATTTTTTTTTTTGTTCTAGGTCTGTGAAGAAAGCCATTGGTAGTTTGATAGGGATTGCATGGAATCTGTAGATTGCTTTGAAAACCCCTGAATTTTTAATCTCAACTTGTCAGACTTTACCACCTCTGCCTTTCCTTGTAACAGACAACTGTTGATATTCTAGGTCTTTATCTTAGAAGAGTTTAGTTCTTGGCTCTGGGACGTTTTCTCTAACACTACTTCTGTCACAATTATTGGTGATTTCAATATCTACATAAGTGATAATCCTAATAAAATGTACAAAATTTCTTAACCTTTCCTCCTCATCTCCTCAACCCTGTTTTAGCCACTTACTTCCATGGTTGTACTCTATATATCTTCATTATTAATCAATACAACTCCTCCAAAATACCATTTTCATACCCTCTGCTTTCCAACCAACACCTTCCTACTGTGAAGACTACTCTCCCTAATTCAACTCCCTGCCTTTAATAATCCTTTGACTCACCAGTATCTTCAATCCATTGATACTAACTCTTTTTAACTGCCTTCATCCCTTTGATATCCTCACTTCCCTCCTTTCCCACCTTTAAATTCTATGTTCCATCATTATGATCACTTTCTTATACAGTCTTACAAGTTACAGTCCTGTAACTTCCTTAGTCTTCTCTCACTTCATTGCATTCTCATGGCTAAATTGCAGCCTTGGCAAGCCGGATCATCATGTACTCTATGTCTAAACATGTATGGCAGAATGTGGCTCAGGAAAAATACACAACAATGCTGACTTGTCTCACTTTAAATTTGTGACTATTCATCTCAATACAGTACTTAATTTCCACCTTCCTTCATACTCATGTTCCTGTTCTCTTAATATTGGAGTGTCCCAGGGATCAAATCTTAAAATATTTTTATCTACTTTGATTTCCTTAATGATTTCATAAAATTTCATGAGCATAAAATTTCTGCGCTATACCAAATGTATATTGCCAACCCAGCCCTTTTGCCTTAAATCTAGAGTTTTACATCCAACTACATACTTGTCATCTGTAGTGTCTAACAGTCACCATAAACTTAACATTTCTAAAGAAATTTCCGATATTTTCTCTGAACCTGCTCCTGCAATTCTCCCCCATCTCAGTTGATGGCAACTTCATCTTTACATTTGAACAAACCAAAACCTTGGAGACACCTTCTTTCACATTCCTTTGTTGAATCCATGAGCAAAATCCACTAGTTTTACTTTAAATTTATTCAGAATTGAACCAGTTCTCAATCCCTTCACCACTATCATTCTTACCCACACCATTATGACCTCTTTTTTGGTTTTTTCAATAGCTACCTAAATGATGTTCACTCCATCCTGGCCCCCTACAATATATTTTCAGCATACCAGCCAGCATAGTCTTGTTTAAAAATATAAATCAGATCATGTCACTCCTCTGCTCTAAACCCTCAGTGACTCCCCATCTTACTCAGAATAAAAACCGAGTCTTTAAAATGGACTGAAGACTCAACATGATCTTTAACTTTATCATCTACTAGTTTTCTCCCTGCTCATTGCACTGCTTTCTTGCTTACTGTTCCTCAAGTATACCAGACATGCTTCCATCACAAGAACTTTTAACGTATTCTTGCCTCTTCCTGGAATGCTCTTCTCCTAGATATTACCATTACTTGCTCTTTAACATCCTCCATTAGGCGTTTGTTCAAATATCACCTTGTCTCTGAGGCTTTTCTTGATTACCATTTTAATAATTATAGTCTCCAATCTGGTATTTCTCATTCCTCTTTTACAGTCTTATTTTTTCTCCATGGCACTTGTCACCATTTTACCAGTTAAATAATTTAATTATTTGTGCTTTTATTGAGCCCCCAATTACAACCTCAGTGTCAAGAGGGCAGGAATTCTTCTTTGTTTTAGACACTAATATGTCCCCAGCACCTAGAACACTGCCTATCATAGAGTAATTGCTCAATAAAAATTTCTAAAATATGTGAGTAAATCCAGCTATAGCTGGTTGCCCTCCTTCATTTAATGTCATAAAATGTAATAAAATAATGCTTTATTTTTGTTATTTCCAAATATCTAAGCTGTACTTCTTGGTCAGAATTCAGACTTTGATGGTGAAATTCCATTTTTATTATCTTTTGAACAAGTCAAGTCAATAATTCAATTATCTGACCCTCTCTTAGCTGATAAATGCTTCAGTAGATGTCTCCCATCATTAGTATATTATATTTCACATAATATTTTGACATCTGTGACCATAAAGAAAATTCCATTTTTGTATCCTCAAACACCAAAATCAGTCTTCCTTTATATTTTGTTCTTATTGAAACTATCCCCACCAAGTTTCCCTCTCATGTGTGTAGAATTCTAAATACAAATGAATACTTCCCTAACTTTCTCTCAGAAAACTTTTTTCACTCCAACCACAAGTTATATCAGCAAAAAATAGTGACATCTATCAAATCACATTTACCTTCTTATGATAAAAATATGTTTGTCTGACCTTTTATTACCTTGATTTTTTGGAATCATGTAAAAAAACTAAATATGTTACTATGTAAGACATTTGCATATTTTATATACTTCTGGATTTAATGCTTTTGTAAGATTGAGTTAAACAAAGGAGGAAAATTGTCATAATTCCCAAAAGGTATCAAAGAATTATGGTATCATTATAGTATCAGGTATTCATCTGACTTGCTCTGACTCTCATTATAGTATCATTATACTTCTTTTCAGTGTTATAGTAGTACTGGATTCTCTCTCCTGATCCAGTTCCCATACTTCACTAAAGAGTAAAAGAGCAAGACTTATGGTTAATAGTGGTTGATTGAGCTCACATTTTCACCTCCACCAAGTCCCACTGAAGCAACAAAACTCAGAGAAGAAAAATTTATAGGGAGATGCAAGGGAGAGGAGATATGGGGATATATGTATATGTATAGCTGATTCATTTTGTTATACAGCAGAAACTAACACCCCATTGTAAAACAATTACACTTCAATAAAGATGTTTTTAAAAAAAGCAAACATGTATTAAAAAATAAAATAAACCATGATAAATTAAAAAAAAAAAAGAAAGAAAACCCTTCCTCTCTCACACACCACTCTATCCCCAGCACCTAGAACATTGCCTGTCACATGGTAGTGGATCAGTGTATATTTGCTGAATAAGTGAATATGTACGAAAAAGAAATTTGTCCATAATAAAGCTAAACAATAGGGAGGAGGCTAACAATTCATACTTTGCATAATGTATGAAAAAACGAAAGCATATATCAACAAAGAAAATAGAATGGAGCAAACTAAAACTTTATATATTCTGGGAAATTTTTCTACAGTTGAATTTTTAAATTTTCAATAAAAATTCAGAAAAATACCAAGCTTAGAGTCAACAAGCATCAAAATCTGATTGGCCATGGGAGTTAAATAGGAGAACTAAATTAAAATAACTTTATGGCCAACAATTCTAACACTTATTAGTAAGATTACTGCATGAGAAGAAAGGATTGTAAAAATTAAATATAAAGAGGAAAGAATGGGCCAACCAAAATAAAAAAACATATGATAAAACTATAGTAAGTAAAACAGTACAGAATCCCCATATCATCCAACTTTCTTATGTACTCAATTTCTTCTCTAAACATCCTTCAATCTCCTTCACTGAAATCTGGCTTTCCTCTCAGAATGTTATTTTTGTTCAGTCCTTTCATAATTCATGTATTGTTGATACTCCATAAACCATTAATTTAGAAAGTTAAGTTGTACCTTCCTTGTTGCCCTTTCTTACTTACAGATGGCTCCTTTAAAACCTCATTAAAAATACCCAAAGATTAGAATCGAAGCCAATTGACTGTATCTCCTTCTCCATGTCACATAAACCTGAGAGGTTTATGAACCTCTCAGGTATTTTCCCTAACTATTCAAAGACTTTTTCTCTCAATCGTAACTTCTGCCAAATTTTGGCTTTCTTTAATAACCATGAATACTTCTCAGATTCAGGCTTCTAGGCTCTTTGAATGGGAATTCTAGTCCATCATAACTTGTACTCTTCACTTCTTCTATATATGCTTTCAATTTTGTGGTTCTTCATGTCAATAATGTTCTCACCAATACTCTAAAGTGAAAGGTCACTCTTGCCCTTTAAATACATAGTAAAAAACAATCCCTGAAAGAACTAAATTATCTGCTTTCTCTGTGACCTCACCCACAAAGCACAATACTACTGAACAAAGTCCAGCAACATGGCAGATGCATTCCACTATAAATCAAAAGCAGACAGTGAACGGGCTCACAACACTAATAGCAATCCTATTTCATTCTGTAAACTCATGCTCCCTTTACCCACAACAACTATAACAAAACTTTACTCAACAAGTATTCAATGTTGTACCTCCCCTCTGACTGCCAAGATATGATCTTGCTTGTAACTTACAGAGAGAAAGAACAGAAATACTTTGTACTCTTTGCATATTTGCAGCCACACTCTCATTCTGAACATTGTATTGAATCCCTACACCATTTCTTAGGAAACTGACATTATTGACAATTCCCTCTCTCTTATCTGTATTAAACCATAAACTGTCTGCCAATTATTTTTCTTATCTCACTGTTGAGACAAGTTGAAAGCTGTAGAAACTGTGTAAGGTGTGATCATATCTATTTTTTTCTTAAATACAAAAAAGTACATGTGTGTTTGTCTCTGTGAGTGCATGTACACACATGTATATGTAAAGATACACTCCAAATGTTAACAGGAGACTTGAACTTTTTGCTCCATATTCTTTCATTTTCACTCTTTAAAAACTACCTCTTAATAACTTATCACTAGTATATTTTAAAATATAAACTTGAAGAAGAAATAGAAGTCAGATTCATCCTCACATCTAGTGAATCAGAGTCTCCAGGGAGGGGATCGGGCAAGTGTTGTTTTTAAAACTCAGGAGGTGATTCTGATGCACAGCAAGAACCGAGACTGTAGAAAACAGTCTGGAAGCACTTCACAACATTAAAGATAGAATTACCATATGATCCAGCAATTCTACCTTTGGGTATATACCCTAAAGAATTGAAAGCAGACACTCAAACAGATGTTTGTACACCCGTGCTCATAGCAGCATTATTCATAATAGCCAAAGGGTAGGAAAAACCCAAGTGTCCATTGATGGATGAACAGATAAACAAAATATGGTATAAGACACAATGAAATATTATTCAGCCTTAATAACAAATTTCTGACATCTGCTACAATGTGGATAAACTTTGAAGACATTACACTAAGTGAAATAAGGCAGACACAAAAGGAGAAATATTGTATGATTCCTCTTATATGAAGTACTTGGAGTAGTCAAATTTAGACACAGAAAGTAGAATGGTGGTTGCCAGTGTTTGTGAAGGGGCAAATGGGGAGTTGTTTTTAAATGGGTACAGAGTTTCAGTTTGGGAAGTTTCCCAAATAATTTGACCTCATAAGCTGAGAATAACATGTCAAAGTAAAAATACACAATCTGAAATTTTGAATACACATATACTATAAAAATATGAGCACTTTATTCAATGATAACCTATGTCAAACATTCTTTACAACTTTGCTGGTTCAATTATGCATTGCCTAGGTGGTGAGTTGGTGAATTTAAGGTACAAGGACTAATTACTAATTAAGGTACAAGGACTAATTAACCTATTACTTGACTAAAAGTCAAGTAATAGGTTAATGTGGTCAGTTCAGTTGCAGTAGTTCACAGTTTGGGATATGGGAATGTAATTATCCCAAATTCTCCTAAGTCCCCAAAATGCCCTGAGTAATTTGTATTAGGCAAGATGTTTTTATTTAGCTTGCTGGGTAAATTTTACTCTGATGACTAAGCTCGAAGCATCTATTATATATTATCATCAACTGGTCTCTTAATATTTCTTTGGTGTGGAAGAAGTTATATAACTTAATAGACTAGACTTTCAGCATCTGAAAACATCCCAAATACAAATACTACACCACTTCCAAAATTTCAGGGTTTTACATTTTAACCTATGCCAGTAATAGTTAACCACTAATCTTAGCATATAGTCGATTAAAATGCCTTCTTAGCATGTAAAATGCAAAGATATTTTTTTACAATTTCCTATAATTCTGCTCTATTTGCTCAGAAACCAAATGCAAATCAACATTAGCTAGAATGTTACATTTATAGTTCCTAAACATAAATTACAACTTCAGTTTGATTAAAACAGGAGTGCATGCAGTATTAAAAGCTTCTTCTCCCCATGGCATCCAGTGCCAATTTCCTTCTGTCCAGAAAAATCACCCGATTTACTGTGGCATATATGAAATATTCAGTTTTCCTGATTTATCTTATGTTGTGTCTTCTGAGTGACACCTAAAAAGTAGAAAGGAAGTAGGGATGCAGATCTATTGCTGTGCTCTAAGTGTACCTACTGGGTAAAGGGTGAAGGTCCAGCACTGTTCATGCAGGGATGACAATTTCTTCTTGGACTCATCCTCAGCAGGTGGTGGGCCAGAAGCAAGCTAATGTTCTCAAATAGGTCATGTTGACTGACACCAAGGTCCATTAGAGACATATTCTCAAAGGTGTGGTGTATAAAAGGCAGTGTACTCAGTGTTGGGTACATAACTAAAGTGAATTCTTGGCATCTGCCCTTACAACAGGCATGAAAAGAGCCATGGTGATGTCTTAGAATTTTCCTAGCCTGTGTAGAGGAGAAAGTCCAGACCTGAGATTGTTAGGCTCAGTTTGGTTTAAAGATACATCAGTACCAAATGTCTTCTGTCATTATAGCTTTTCAGTGATTGGTATCAGCAGTAGTGGTTGATTACATATCATATCTAGTAGGCGCCCCATTTCCTTTGTGGGAGAACTGTAACATTTCGTAGAGGTTAATGGATTTGCAGCAAAGTAGGATCAGAGCAATACTGTTGATCCTTAGTAACTACCCCAGTCGTATCTCTCACTTCTCCTCTACACATACCTTAGGTTCAGACCAATCTGACTTTTCTCTGAATATGCCCCCATGATGTCATACAATCACATCTTTGCTTATGGTAAATCTACCTAGAACCCATGATCATCCTCAATCCCCACCTATAATTGTAAGTAATATAATCGTTCTTCATACCTTCTATCAAATAGGATTCCAATCGTGCTTTGTACTTAATTCAACATTTTAAAATAGTCACCAGGTGCCTTGCTATGTGATGAAGATCCTCTTTCCTTTTTGTGCCCACATGTATCATGACTTGCCTCACATGACACACTTTATGTAAAATCTTCAGGCATACTTTTCTAACCCTTATTTAACAATAACTACTCAGGGGCACAGACAAACTCACCACTCTAACCAGTGAGAATTTAAGGCAGGATTTAGCACTAGAATATCTGTTCAATAAATGTTTATTGACTAGAATAGCACAAAAAGATGACTGTTAAAATCATAAGAGCATTTTCATTCAAAGTTATATCCACTCTGTACTGCCCACTTTTTAAAGGACACTTTGTGAGACTTCTAAAATACTGCACAGTAAAAGTGTATTTATAGCATCTTCTATTTGAAACAGAATGATGTGGGTAAAAGAATAAAGCTGAAAAAGTAAAAGTCCAACCTCAGTTAAACTAGGAAGTGGCTACTCCTCAAACATAAAATATGATTATCCAGTTCTACATGTAAGGATCTTGGAAGTCACCACTCTATCCTAACAGGTAAAAAGCTGAACAGACTGAAAAATCAATAACTCTCCAAAGATCCATAAGACAGGGGAGGACACAGCACAAATCACTGTTCCCGAGATTGGGGAGAGACAGGTGAATACAGGGAGTCCTGGCTTAAAAGAGCAGAGACACATGTGTAGAAACCTTCAGAGGAACCAGAGCAGGGGCAGAAAATCCTGAACTGTAACTGACAAATTGTTGGAGGCTCAGTGTGGAAACTCTGACAGTTAAAGACTCCAGGGGGGACCCTTTCATAAGGGGGTCCCCACAATTTTGTGAGATTTACCTCCATGGACTTGACCAGATTCCCACAATAAATGTCAGGAAAAAATTCTCTCCTGCTTCCATCAGGGGCAGAGGAAAAGGAACCATTTTGAAATATACCTTCCAAGGCCAGCCCTCAGGGGAAAAAAGTTAACCAGAGCCTAACCTGCTAGGGTATTATAATAGCCTAACTTACCTGGGGGGAAGGGAAATATTCAGCTCAAGCCCACTCTAGCTATCTTCTACCACCAAAGGATGGAGAAAAAGGCTGAGAAACATTTGAGAAGTTCACAATCCAGAGGCAAATAATCCAATATGGGGGAGAGAGGAGGAAAGTCACACTCATGTACTAATGACAAGAGCTTAAATTGACACTGCCTTCTTGGAAAGTGAAGGGGGAGGGATAAATTAGGAGTTTGGGATTACATATACATACTATTATATATAAAATTGATAATTAACAAGGACCTACTGTATAGCACAGGGAACTATACTCAATATTTTGTAATAACCTACAGGAAAACGATTCTGAAAAGATAGATATATATGTATGTATAACTGAATCACTGTGCTGTACACCTGAAAGTAACACAACATTGTAAATCAATTATACTTCAAAAAACTTGTTTTTAAAAATTGACACTGCCTTTTTGAAGGGCAGTCAGGAAATATCCATGAACACAGAAAATGTTCATTCTCTTTAATCAAGCTATTCCAAATTTAGTAAATCTTGTATACCTAAATTCAAAATTATGTATTTAGGTATGTTAAATACTAATTTTAATAGAAAAAAGGAAAAATCTAAATGTCTGCCAGTAGGTATATGGTTAAATAAGTATAAAGCATCTATACCATGGAATATTTTGCATCTGTTGAAAAAGACTGAACCAGATCTAAGTGGATGGAAATAAAAAGATATTCAAAATAAATTAAGATAATGATGTATACTGTAGAAACTGTGTATGGTATGATCACATTTATTTTCTTAAAAATACAAAAAAGTGCACTTGTCTGTGAGTGTGTGTAGACATGTGAATGTAAAGATAGACTTCAAATGTTAATGGAAGACTTTTACTTTTTCCTCCATGTTCTTATATTTTCACTCTTTAAAAACTACCTCTTAATAACTCATCACTAGTACTTCTTAAAATATGAATTATAAAAAGAAACAGAAGTCAGATGTATCCTCACACCTAGTGAATCAGAACCTCCAGGGGTGGAGATAGAGGAAGTGTGTTTTTTAAAGCTCAAGAGGTTATTCTGATGCACAGCAAGAACTGAGACTGTAGAAAACAGTCTGGAAGCACTTCACAACATTAAAGATAGAATTACCATATGATCCAGCAATTCTACCTTTGGGTATATACCCCAAAGAATTGAAAGGCGACACTCACACAATTATTTGTACACCTGTGTTCATAACAGCATTATTCACAATAGCCAAAGGGTAGAGAAAACCCAGGTGACCACTGATGGATGAACAGATAAACAAAATATGGTATAAGACACAATGAAATATTATTCAGCCTTAAAAATAACAAATTTCTGACATCTGCTACAATGTGGATAAACCTTGAAGACATTACACTAAGTGAAATAAGCCAGACACAAAAGGACAAGTATTGTATGATTCCTCTTATAATGAAGTACCTGGAGTAGTCAAATTTAGACGCAGAAAGTAGAATGGTGGTTGCCAGTGTTTGTGAAGTGGCAAATGGGGAGTGCTGTTAAATGGGTACAGAGTTTCAGTTTGGGAAGATGAAAATGTTCTGAAGATGGGTAGTAGTAACAGTTGCACAACAGTGTGAATGTACTTAGTGTCACTGAACTGTACACCTAAAATGGTTAAAATGATAAATTTAATGTTATATATTTATTTTTACCACAGTAAACAATTTTAATGGAATTAGACCAACTCAAAAAAGCAAAGGACAGGTAAATGTCTTTACAACCTCTAGTGGATAGGGAATTCTCTAAAAACAAGATAACTTGGTTCCTGAAAATTCTAATAAACAATTCATCATTTAGAATAATGAGGTCCAGAGGTACAGACAGACTCAATGAGAAATTGAGTATCTGTAGTGAGTGTCCTTTCTAAATCCAACAGTGGAAGGGGAGATACAGTAAAAAGAAAGACCACATGGGAATTCTTGCTTTATTTTATTTTATTTTTATTTTATTTATTTTTTATTTTTTTTCTCCTGAAATCTGTAGAAAAGTCGTAGAGGTAATACAGCTTGGAATACATAGTGGAAGGTGAAATCAGATTTGTAAATTGTTGACCAAGGTTAATTGAGCAGAAAAAAATGAACAGGAAATCTCAAAATAAAAAACCAATGAGATACAGGGAAAGCGACATGACATTCATTCTAGTTGATTTGCTTATTTCAAAATGACAAATAACCAAAAAAAGGAGAAATATATTGGGTGAAGAAAGACATTTATAGATAAGGGCCTCTGAGAACACATTACCTGATCAAAGACCATAAATAATACACAACAGAGGAAGGATTACTTCCCTTTGAAAAGCTTTCTCTTGACTCCACATACCACTTGATCCATTATATGGCTCACCTTTTTTTTACTGCAAATTTATAAAAGAAATTGTCTAGACTCACTGTCACCAAAATCTCTGCTCCTATCTTCTCTTGAACCTGAGCCAGTCAGGCCTGCCCCTATCACATCTCTGAAACTGCACTGATCAAGGTGACCAAGGAAGTTTTTGTTCCCAAATATAATAATACTTTCTCATACTATTTGACCTATCAGAGCATTTGACACAGGTGACCACTCCCTCTTCACCAAAATTCATTTCTCACTTGGCCTTCAGGATACCAATTTTACCTAGCTGCAAATTGACAGTGTATTTGCTCTTTCCTCTTTTCCTGGACTTCTGAAGGTTGTAAGAGTCCAAGCCTCAGTCATTTTATCTATTCTCTCTTATATCTGTACTCACTACTTTGGTTAGCTCATCCTTAATACCATCTATACATTGATGACTCACAAATGTCTATCTCCAGTCCAAACCTCTCTTTGGAAATCTAGCTTTCTGTAACACATTTTTATCTTAACATCATCACTCATATGGTTGATGGAAATACTAAACCTAACAAGTCCAAAACTGAGCTACTAAACTTTCATTTTAAATCTGTTCTTGTTTAAATATTCCCCACCTCAGTTGATGACAACTCCTTTCTTTCAGTTACTCAGATACCTGGGTATCCCCTTCTTGTTTCCCCTCTCTTTATGATTCTACATCCGATTAATATATAAATCCTATTAGCTCCACCTTCAAAATACAGTATATCCAGAAATAAACCACTTCTCACCACCTCCACCACAACACCCTGGTCTTTGTCGTCATATTATCTTATTTGGATTACTTCAAAGGCTCATTGCTTGTCGTCCTGGTTTTACCCTTGCCTCACTTCAGCCAGTTTTCCATATAGCAGCCACAATGATCCTGTGCCATTAGAGAATAAACTCTTCTTTAAGTACCCACGTATCCCATATTAAGATATGAACAAAAGCTTGAAAAAGTTCCTAAAGTAGAAAATGTGCAGATCAGATTATTCAAGTACAGAGCTATAAAACTATAAGGTTTTAATAAAAATAAAAGCAGACAAAATATACTGACATAGAAATTACAAGCAACAAGAAGCATACAAATTCTTTGCTATATGGTTCTTATGTCCTGTAGGAAACTGAAGGTAAAATTGCAGAACATCTGGAAAATGCAGATAATGAAAAGAATATGTATCACAGGATTTGACCAAAGCCATGTCAGAAGAAGTTACATTGTTATACAAAATTAGACCATTAAGTATGAAAGAATAAAAATTAAATAAATTTAATAAGTAAAAAACATGAAGGGGCTTCCCTGGTGGTGCAGTGGTTGAGAGTCCACCTGCCGATGCAGGGGACACGGGTCCGTGCCCCGGTCCTGGAAGACCCCATGTGCCGCGGAGCGGCTGGGCCCATGAGCCATGGCCACTGAGACGGCACGTCCGGAGCCTGTGCTCTGCAATGGGAGAGGCCACAACAGTGAGAGGCCCGTGTACCGGGAAAAAAAAAAAAAAATTTTAAAAAAAATGAAGTTAACAAAAGTAAAGCAGAAAGAAATGATTAATAATGATAAATCAGATATTAATCATTTTGAACATTGAAAAAATGGCAGAGCAACTAAATACTCCCAAGAATTTGTGAAAAATCAAGAAGATAAACAAATCATTAGCTAACATAATCAGCAAAGAATTGAGAAATCACAAATATAGCAAATTGCAAATTACACGGGGAAAATAATTTTAGATACAAATATTGTTTTAAGTAAAATACAATAACTGGCATAAATTTTATGCAAATAGACTTTTTAAATATCTGGATTAAATGACTTTCTAGAAAAATATAAATTACCAAAATTGAGTCATAGTGATAAATAAGACCTAAGCAATCTACTAACCACTATCCATGGAAGAAACTGCAAATATTTTATAAAGAGAAAATCTTCCCAATCATTTCCCACCCATATAATTTCACAGATGAGTTTTGGAAAACAGAGAAAACACAGATAATTCCAAAGCTATTTAATCAGGTACAGAAAAATAATTCAAACTTCCATGTTTTTAATAAAGTCAGCATTATACAGATAGCAAACATTGACAAACTTAACACAATGAAAACTACAGAACAATCTTGTATGTTCTTGATGTCAAAAGCTTACATATTGTGTAGACCTTCCTGTAGCATATTAAGAGAGTAGTATCAACCAGTTTATACCTCAGGTTCCTTACCTAAACAATGGGGAAAGTAAAAACCTCCTAGAGGTTTTATGAGGGTCAATTCCATGTAAAGGGCTTGGAGAATAGCCCCTGGTTCATAGTAAATGGATGGGTGGATGGATGATGGATGGAAGGACGGACAGAAAGATAAAGGTAGGAAGATAGAGATACACATTTATTTAGATTCACATTTAAGATTTATACTTAAAGTATTTACACACACATACATCATACCATATTGGGTGTCCCCTTGTATTCCTATGTTTCTATCGCAAAGAGGTGTTACCATCAAAAGAACATAGATCTGCAGTCAAAAATTAATTTAATGAAAGTGAGTGTTATATTTGTGTCTTTAACACTGTGCTAAGGACAGAGTTCCAAGAAATACTTCTTCAAATTGTCTTTCTTTCCTTCTCTTATCGATTTCCCTCATATTTGAAAACTATTTCCATGACTACATCCTCAGAAAACCCTGAAAAGTGAACAAAGCTCATCAGTATTTAAATTTTTCCCTCCTTGTTCCCACCTGCCCCTCAATTATTTAGTGTTGGCTTAATCAATTGCATTTAAACCCCTTCCCTCCTCTTTTAGCCTCTCCAACCATGTTCTCTCTTCACATACTTAAAGTGCAAAAGCTAGAAACATCCCCTTGCCAGATCGATCCTCTCTCATAGGTCCAGGGAAAGTAACAATAGACTGTCTTAGAACCCGAATTTTCTTAATTCAGCAGAAGCAGCACAAATGCTGAGACACTCAAGCAATAGTAACTTTTATCTCATTTCCACATGTACATACTTGTATGCATACATGCATACACACAAACACACACACACAAACACACACACACACACAGAGTCCATACACACTGTAACAGAGCTAGGCATCATTCCATAGCAGTGTACACAAAACTACTGCCTTCTGTTCAAAGGATATATAATATTTGATTGTTTGGATGAAACATTATTTGATTGCGCTCCTATTAATGGATATTTAAGTTGTTTATAGTTTATCTTTGTTTGAATATACTCCACTGAATATTCTTATACAAATAACTTTAAATACCTTTGTGAATTCATGAAAATGTATGTTTGTGTGTGTGTGTGAATGTTTGTGTGTATATGTGTGTGTATATATGTGTGTGTACATATATATATATATATTTGTATATATTTAGGATAAATCACTAAAGTAGAATTGCTGGGTCAAACAATATGTACATTTTTTTTTACATCTTTATTGGATATAATTGCTTTACAATGGTGTGCTAATTTCTGCTTTATAACAAAGTGAATCAGTTATACATATACATATGTTCCCATATCTCCTCCTTCTTGCATCTCCCTCCCATCAGTTGCTTCATTTGCAAATATTTTCTCCCATTCTAAGGGTTGTCTTTTGGTCTTGTTTATGGCTTCCTTTGCTGTGCAAAAGCTTTTAAGTTTCATTAGGTCCCATTTGTTTATTTTTGTTTTTATTTCCATTCCCCTAGGAGATGGGTCAAAAAGGATCTTGCTGTGATTTATGTCATAGAGTGTTCTGCCTATGTTCTCCTCTAAGAGTTTGATAGTGTCTGGCCTTACATTTAGGTCTTTAATCCATTTCGAGTTCATTTTTGTGTATGGTGTTAGGGAGTGTCCTAATTTCATACTTTTGCATGTACCTGTCCAGTTTTCCCAGCACCACTTATTGAAGAGGCTGTCTTTTCGCCACTGTGTGTTCTTGCCTCCTTTATCAAAGTTAAGGTGACCATATGTGCGTGGATTTATATCTGGGTTTCTATCCGGTTCCATTGATCTATATGTCTGTTTTTGTGCCAGTACCATACTGTCCTGATTACTGTAGCTTTGTAGTATAGTCTGAAGTCAGGAAGCCTGATTCCTCAAGCTCCGTTTTTACTTCTCAAGATTGCTTGGGCTATTTGGGGTCTTTTTTGTGTCCATACAAATTGTGAAATTTTTTGATCTAGGTCTGTGAAAAATGCCAGTGGTAGTTTGATAGGTATTGCATTGAATCTGTAGATTGCTTTGGGTAGTAGAGTCATTTTCACAATGTAGATTCTTCCAATCCAAGAACATGGTATATCTCTCCATCTATTTGTATCATCTTTAATTTCTTTCATCAGTGTCATATAATTTCTGCATACAGGTCTTTGTCACCGTAGGTAGGTTGATTCCTAGATACTATATTCTTTTGTTGCAATGATAATTAAGAGTGTTTCCTAATTTCATTTTCATATTTTTCATCATTAGTGTATAAGAATACCCGAGATTTCTGTGCATTAATTTTGTAACCTGCTACTTTACCAAATTCATTGATTAGCTCTAGTAGTTTTCTGGTAGCATCTTTAGGATTCCCTATGTATAGTATCATGTCACCTGCAAACAGTGACAGCTTTAGTTCTTTTCTGATTTGGATTCCTTTTCTTTTTCTTCTCTGATTGCTGTGTCTAGAACTTCCAAAACTATGTTGAACAAGAGGGGTGAGAGTGGGCAATCTTGTCTTGTTCCTGATCTTAGTAGAAATGCTTTCAGTTTTTCACCATTGAGGACAATGTTCCCTGTGGGTTTGTCATATATGGCTTTTATTATCTTGAGGAGAGTTCCCTCTATGCTTACTTTCTGGAGGGTTTTTATCATAAATGGGTGTTGAATTTTGTCAAAAGCTTCCTATGCATCTATTGAGACGATTATATGGTTGTTCTCCTTCAATTTGTTAATATGGTGTATCACATTGATTGATTTGCCCATATTGAACAAGCCTTGCATTCGTGGAATAAACCCCACTTGATCATGGTGTACGATACTTTTAATGTGCTGTTGGATTCTGTTTGCTAGTATTTTGTTGAGGATTTTTGCATCTATGTTCATCAGTGATATTGGCCTGTAGTTTTCTTTCTTTCTGACATCTTTGTCTGGTTTTGGCATCAGAGTGATGATGGCCACATAGAATGAATTAGGGACTGTTCCTCCTTCTGCTATATTTTGGAAGAGTTTGAGAAGGATAGGTGTTAGCTCTTCTCTAAATGTTTGATAGAATTTGCCTGTGAAGCCATCTGGTCCTGGGTTTTTGTTTGTTGGAAGATTTTTAATCACAGTTTCAATTTCAGTGCTT
>NW_020173925.1:48529-54931 GCF_003031525.2 Neophocaena asiaeorientalis asiaeorientalis
GTGCACGGTTAGGTTGTTTATTTGAGGTGTTTCCTGTTTCTTAAGGTAGGAATGTATTGCTATAAACTTTCCTCTTAGAACTGCTTTTGTGGTTTCCCATAGGTTTTGGGTCGCCGTGTCTCCATTGTCATTTGTTTCTAGGTATTTTTTGATTTCCTCTTTGATTTCTTCAGTGATCACTTCGTTATTAAGTAGTGTATTGTTTAGCCTCCCTGTGTTTGTATTTTTTATAGGTCTTTTCCTGTAATTGATATGTAGTCTCAAAGCGTTGTGGTCGGAAAAGACACTTGATACAATTTCAAATATCTTAAATTTACCGAAGCTAGATTTGTGACCCAAGATATGATCTATCCTGAAGAATGTTCCATGAGCTCTTGAAAAGAATGTGTATTCTGTTGTTTTTGGATGGAATGTCCTATAAATATCAGTTAAGTCCATCTTGTTTAATGTATCATTTAATGCTTGTGTTTCCTTATTTATTTTCATCTTGGATGATCTGTTCATTGGTGAAAAAGGGGTGTTAAACTCCCCTACTATGATTGTTTTACTGTCGATTTCCCCTTTTATGGCTGTTCGCATTTGTCTTATTTATTGAGGTGCTCCTATCTTGGGTGCATAAATATTTACAATTGTTATATCTACACTTGATACAATTTCAAATATCTTAAATTTACCGAAGCTAGATTTGTGACCCAAGATATGATCTATCCTGAAGAATGTTCCATGAGCTCTTGAAAAGAATGTGTATTCTGTTGTTTTTGGATGGAATGTCCTATAAATATCAGTTAAGTCCATCTTGTTTAATGTATCATTTAATGCTTGTGTTTCCTTATTTATTTTCATCTTGGATGATCTGTTCATTGGTGAAAAAGGGGTGTTAAACTCCCCTACTATGATTGTTTTACTGTCGATTTCCCCTTTTATGGCTGTTCGCATTTGTCTTATTTATTGAGGTGCTCCTATCTTGGGTGCATAAATATTTACAATTGTTATATCTTCTTCTTGGATCGATTTCTTGATCATTATGCAGTGTCCTTCTTTGTCTCTTCTAATAGTCTTTGTTTTAAAGTCTATTTTGTCTCATGTGAGAATTTCTACTATGTTCTGGTGGATGATGCTGGATCTTTTCTTTCTGGTGGGCAGGTCCACAGCTGGTGGTGTGTCTTGTGGTATGTGTAGCCTTATTATTATTTTAGGCAGCCTCTCTGCTAATGGATGGGGCTGTATTCCTGTCTTGCTAGTTGTTTGGCATAGGGTGTCCAGCACTGTAGCTTGCTGGTCGTTGTGTGCAGCTGGGTATTGGTGTTGAGATGGAGATCTCTGGGAGGTTTTCGCCGTTTGATATTATGTGGAGCTGGGAGGTCTCTTGTCGACCAGTGTCCTGAAGTTGGCTCTCCCACCTCAGGTGCACAGCCCTGACACCTGGCTGGAGCACCAAGAGCCTTTCTTCCATGCAGCTCAGAATAAAAGGGAGAAAAAATGAAAGAAAGAAAGATAGAAAGAGGATAAAATAAGGTAGGATAAAGTAAAATAAAGTTACTAAAATAAATACTAAGAAAAAAATTTTTAAGTAAAAAAAACCCAAAACACCGGACTGTCAGCACCCTAGGACAAATGGTGAAAGCGAAGCTATACAGACAAAATCTCACACAGAAGCATATAGATACACACTCACAAAAAGAGGAAAAGGGGAAAAAATAATATATCTTGCTCTCAAAATCCACCTCCTCAATTTGGGATGATTCCTTGTCTATTCAGGTATTCCACAGATGCAGGGCACATCAAGTTGATTGTGGAGATTTAATCCGCTGCTTCTGAGGCTGCTGGAAGAGATTTCCCTTTCTCTTTTTTGTTTGCACAGTTCCTGCGGCTCAGCTTTGGATTTGGCCCCGCCTCTGCGCGTAGGTCGCCGGAAGGCGTCTGTTTTTTGCTCAGACGGGACGGGGTTAAAGGAGCCGCTGATTCGGGGGCTCTGGCTCATTCAGGCCAGAGGGAAGGAGGGGTACAGATGTGGGGTGAGCCTGCGGTGGCAGAGATCGGCGTGACATTGCACCAGCCTGAGGCGCGCCATGCGTTCTCCCGGGGAAGTTGTCCCTGGCAGTGGCGGGCTGCACAGGCTCCCCAGAAGCGGGGTGTGGATAGTGACTTGTGCTCGCACATGGGCTTCTTGGTGGCGGCAGCAGCAGCCTTAGCGTCTCATGCCCGTCTCTGTCGTCCGTGCTGTTAGCCGCGGTTCGCGCCTGTCTGTAGACCTCCTTTAAGCATCGCTCTTAATCCCCTCTCCTCGTGCACCAGGAAACAAAGAGGCAAGAAAAAGTCTCTTGTCTCTTTGGCATCTCCAGACTTCTCCGGACTCCCTCCCGGCTAGCTGTGGCGCACTAACCCCTTCAGGCTGTGTTCAAACCGCCAACCCCAGTCCTCTCCCAGCATCCGACCGAATTCCGACATTCCATTCTTAATAGATGGGGTGGATATGTCATCAGTGACGTTACTAAAACTCATGCCTGTTAAGGGAGCATAGAGTGTCCTATTTATAAATACAGAACATCATTAGAGCATCCACTCACTGGTATCTCACTTTTCTTTTTAAAAAGCTGTCTGCAATTTGTCATAATCAGGCCTATAGGTCTGACTTTGGCAAGCCTAAGCTATCTACAGGGTAGATTAAGCTTCAGAAGCAAAAAGTCAATCAAGGCAACATCATAGTTAAAAGACACCTTTAAGATCACCTACTCTACTTCCAACAGTTTGCAGATAAAAAAAGAATGAAAGCCTGGAAAAGCAAAGCATTTTCTCCAGCACGCCACCACACTTCCATGCCTATCTGAAGTAAATGCATATGGATAATAAACATAAAATGAAGATGTACTTAATAATTGGTTCCAGCTGAGTGACACCAAAGAAAAAGCCTCATTTATGAAGGATGTGTCACATGTAAAACATCCGGACAATTTCTGATTTGAAATGGCATATAAAATATAGTCACTTCTGTAATGGCAGAGTAAGGAATTCCAAAAATCTATTCTTCCAAAAAAGCAAGAGAAATACTAGCAAAAGCTGTCAAAATCAACTCTTTCAGAATTACAGAAATTAACAAAAGGCTTGCAACTATCCAAGAGTGTTTGAGAAAAATGGCTGAATTTCAGTAAGAACAGTATGTTCTATTGTGTTTTAGTTGTCCTATTTCCACCCCACCATGCTTCACAGTGCACTTAAATACTAAACAGCCTCACAATCACAGCAGTTCTTAAAATCATCAACCTAATAGCCACTATAGGGGGCAGAATGTGTTTGAAACTCCCCATATCACCCAATCCCTGAAGAATTGTTACTATTTGACCTGTTTGGCAGTTCCTTGGAAAAGCCCCACCCACAATACTTCTCTTTATTTGATCTGATTCAGAGTTCTCTCAGGTTGAAAAGCCCTCTCCCCAGGGTGCTTGTCAAAAACAACCAGCAGCAATTGTTTAATACTGCAGCTATATGAAGTAGTGATATCAGTTAGGACAAACAAGTCACTGGCCAAAAGTTAAAACAAATACCTGGGGAATGAGCTATCCATCAAGGGCTTTGAAAAGCAACATATTTTCTGAAAATTTAGAAGTCAATTCACATGTGCAGGGTTTTGTAAGTGCCCAAAGAAAACCTGAAAAAACTCAAAGCTTTCACCTCAGACTGATCTTAGGGTTCTACACAGGTAGGAAGTGAAAGCTGAGACAGGGTTGTCAAATGCCTGCCTGAGAGTTGAAGGCAAGCCTAAGCCAAATATAGGGACCCTTGGAAAATATCAAGGGGAAATATTCATTCAGGCATTTAAGTAAACCTCTATTCAATCACTTTGTTTGCTTGGATTATCAGAGAACCAAACTGAAGGTAGCATAAAAATAGTAAATCTGTATAGCAGATATGCACTCAATGAAAGATGCTGAAAAAAGGAATCAGGAGATCTGTGTGTATAGATCTTATTTTGACAAGGCATTTCATTTTTAAAGTCACTAAATGTGGCTTATATTGCTATTGGATGTAGCTATTGCTCAGTTTTGTGGGACATATAGGCAGAGAAGTCCAGAATAAACTCAAAGTATATATCAGGGGAGAAAACTGGCCTGCAGATATGACTCTAATAGTTAAAACATCCAGTTGTTATTTGAAGCCATGAGAGAGAAGAGACCACCCATGGAGAGAGTGAAATATGGAAAAGAGAGGCTTCAGACAGAACACTGAGGAGTGCTGCATTAATTGATGAGGAGACTGAAGGGAGCCAGCAAAGGAGCTAAGAAGAAAAAATCAAAGATGGGAGGATAACCAAAAGAGAACAGTACCTCAAAATTCAAGAGAAAGAGCACTAAATATGCTACAGGATAGAGAATTAACATAAGAAATAAATGATGAAAGCAGGGAGATGTTAGACTACTGTGCTGTTCTTGGCAAGAGAAAATAAGGGTGGTGATTGTGTGTATGTAGTGGACAGAATATATTAGGTATATATTCAGGAGTTAATATTGTCAGGACTCAGTAATTACCTGGATGCAAAAGGTCAGAAAGGAGAAGTCATGGATCTTGCCCAGATTTCTGTCTAGGTATATTGGATACATAATTAGTGCCAATCACTAATTAGTGCCAAGAAATACAGATGGAAGAGCTGTTTGGTAGAGACAATGATAAGTTCAGTTTGGGATATTTTATTTGTAAGTGCCTATTCTATATTTAAGTGTATATATATTTATCAAGTAGACAGTTGAATACAGTCGGCCCTCTGTATCCACAGGTTACACACTAAAGGATTCAACTAACCGTGGATCAAATTGCCATTGGTTGAATCCTTGGAAATGGAGCCCTCGGATACCAAGAGTCAATGCTACTACACAATTTCATGTAAGGGACTTGAGCATCCATAAATTTTGGTATCTGCAGGGCATCCTGAAACCATTCCTCTGCGGATACTGAGGGATGACTGTATACAGTTGTGGAATTCAGAGAAAAGATCTGTGCTGGAGATATAACATTGTGAGTCATCTGCTTCTAACTGAACTCAGGGAGTTTATGGGGTTGCCCAAGGCAAAAGTGAGAAGTGAAGAGGGACAAAGAGATGTCCCTGAGGAACGCCAACATTTAAGGGCCAGCTAAAAGATAATGAGCCTGCAAAGGAGAATTTTAAAAGAGCAGCTAGAGAAGTAGGAGGAGAACCAGAAATAGGTGGTTTCTCAGACTCCGAAGGAGTGTTCTTGAGGGAAGTCAATTCTGTCATATGTAATAGGGCTGTCTAGTGCAAAGAAGACTAAAACTATTAACTGGACAAACATTGAGGTCACTGGTAAGACACTTTGTGGAAAGATTAATGGTGGAGAAATAGGAGCACACTGCAGGGCTTCAAGAAGTAAATAGATCATGAAATAATGAAGATATTAAATACAGGCAACTCTTAAGAAGTCTGCCTCTAAAAGAAAAGAGAAAGAATTAGTTGAAGGGGGAAACTTTTAGTGCAATTGTAAAGTATTTATTTTTTTCATACACCTTCTTATTGATACTAGTGTGAGGCTGAGGTCAGATTATGAAGGGTCTTAAATACCATCCTAAGGAGTTGGAGGCTTTTTTCCTGTAGTCACTGTGGGATCACTGGGAGTGATGAACGAATCCAGATTTTTTTGAAAGTAAGCAAGTTTTTAAGAATAAGATTAACAAAAAGAGACAAACTTGGTTACTACTGTAACAGTCCAGGCAGTCTAAAATAAGGCAGTATTAGTGTATTTAGGAATATTAATGAAATGTAATTATCATGGTGTGGATGTAAAACTGAGGAAAATCCAAGGATGACTCATAAATATTAATCTTGAGTAAATGTCTCAGTGGTGGTGTCACATACAGATGTGAGAACGCAGGAGGGAAGAGTTTATGGGTAAGGTAACGGTGGGATTTGAAAATATTGTACTTGTGAAATGGCCAAGTAGAAATGTGTAGTAGATGTATGGGAAATGAAGAGAGGATTAGGTGAAAGAATCACTGCATTTAAGGTGTTTCATTGCATAGAAGTCTGGTGCAAATTCTCAATTTCAAATAAAGAAACATTTTTTGTTTGAAGCTATATTTATGTTTTCATTTTCCTAGATTGAATATACGTAATCATAAAATGTACAGTTTCATTAACTTAAAAGATTTTCCATCCCTAGGAAACTCTCTATCAAGAGCTGTGTAAAATAGTTGTATAAGTCAATAAAATCCCAGAGGATACTTCAGGGGAAAAATAACTACAAAAGAAACCAACACATTTGGACTGACAACTTTAAATGATTTATTTGTTTTCACTGAAAAATGAATCTTTGGCTTAGTTTCTTATTAATATGGTCTGTCTCATATATGCTTGAAAATTACCCAAGATACACAATCATCTTGAATATGTAGTGT
>NW_020173926.1:0-34946 GCF_003031525.2 Neophocaena asiaeorientalis asiaeorientalis
TTACTCTGAATTCTTTTTCAGGTAGACTGTCTTTTTCCTCTACATTTGTTTGGTCTGGTGGGATTTTACGTTTCTCCTTCATCTGCTGTATATTTCTCTGTCTTCTCATTTTGCTTAACTTACTGTGTTTGGGGTCTCTTTCTTGTAATCTGCAGGTTTGTAGTTCCCGTTGTTTTTGGTGTCTGCCCCCAGTGGGTAAGGTTGGTTCAGTGGGTTGTGTAGGCTTCCTGGTGGAGGGGACAGGTGTCTGTGTTCTGGTGGATGAGGCTGGATCTTGTCTTTTTGGGGGGCAGGACTTCTTCCAGTGGTGTTTTTTGGGGGTATCTGTGAGCTTATTATGCTTTTAGGCAGCCTCTCTGTTCATCGGTGGGAGTGTGTTCCTGTCTTGCCAGTTGTTTGGCATGAGGCTTCCAGCACTGGACCTTGCTGGCCGTTGGGTGGAGCTGGGTCTTAGCTTTTAGGCAGAGATCTCTGGGATAGCTCTCGCCGATTAATATTACATGGAGTCGGGAGGTCTCTGGTGGTCCAGTGCCGTAAATTCAGCTCTCCCACATCAGAGGCTCAGGCCTGACACCAGGCTGGAGCACCAAGACCCTCTCAGCCACACAGCTCAGAAGAAAAGGGAGAAAAAGAGAAAGAAAAAAAAAGTGAAAAAATAAAATAAAATAAAAACAAATAATTAAAGTAATAAAAATAAAAGTGTACTTAATAAAAATGAGAGAGCAACAAAACCAATAAACAAATCCACCAGTGATAACAAGTGCTAAAAACTATACTAAGATAAATATAAAAATCAGAAACAAGTCAGTCGCAGGCAGCAAACCCCAAGTCTACAGTTGCTCCCAAAGTCCACCACCTCAATTTTGGGTTGATTCCTTGTCTATTCAGGTATTCCACAGATGTAGGTACCTTAAGTTGATTGTGAGGATTTAATCTACTGCTCCTGAGGCTGCAAGGAGAAATTTCCCTTTCTCTTCTTTGTTTGCACAACTCCTGGAGTTCAGCTTTGGAGTTAGCCCCTTCTCCGCGTGTAGGTTGCCCTCAGGCTTCTGGTTCCCCCCAGACAGGACGGGGTTAAAGCATCGGCTGATTAGGGGCCTCTGGCTCACTCAGGCCGGAAGGAGGGAGGGGTACGGTAGTTATAATTGGAATGCGGAGTGAGCCTGCGGCAGCAGAGGCCAGAGTAACATTGCACCAGCCTGAGTCGTGTGTTCTCCTGGGGAAGTTGTTCCTGGATCACGGGACCCTGGCTGTGGTGGGCTGTACAGGCTCGCAGGGTGGTGCGGCGGTGTGTAGATAGTGATCTGTGCTTGCACACAGGATTCTTGGTGGCTGCAACAGCAGCATTAGCGTTTCATGCCTGTCTCCGGTGTCTGAGCTGATAGCCGCAGCTCACGCCCGTCTCTGGAGCTCGTTTAAGCCGTAGTCTGCCTTCTGTGGACAGACGGGGAAGGAATCCCCTCTCCTCGCGCATCCTGAAACAATGGTCTATTGCCTCTTAGGTCCAGAGTTTTTCCTCCCGACTAGCTGTGGCGCACTAGCCCCCTTCAGGCTGTGTTTACGCCACCAACACCAGTCCTCTCCCTGAGCCCGAGCCTCAGCTCCCAGCCCCCGCCCGCCCCCCGGTGGGTGAGCAGACAAGCCTCTTGGGCTGGTGAGTGCTGGTCGGCACCGATCCTCTGTGCGGGAATCTCTCCACTTTGCCCTCCGCACCCTTGTTGCTGCACTCTCCTCCGCGGCTTCGAAGCTTCCCCCCTCCACCACCCACAGTCTCCGCCTGCGAGGGGCTTCTAGTGTGTGGAAACCTTTCCTCCTTCACAGCTCCCTCCCAGAGGTGCAGGTCACATCCCTATTCTTTTGTGTCTGTTATTTTTATTCAAAGATATTTATTACACCTATTGACAGCAGTGTACCCTGCTAGACACAGTGGATTATATGAAGGAGTATAGCCAAAGTGGTAACAATACTAAGATACTATTGATACAGAGAGTACAAAGATAGTACAAAGAGCAAGAAGAGCCCAAACTACATGTATTTCTGTTCATGTTTATATAGTCTATTTTCTCTCTTTTGTTCATATTGTGTCATATTTCTACAGTTCTACTTTTAAGTTCACTGATTCTTTCGTCTGTGCATTCCATTCTGCTCTTGGACCCAACCATTATGTTTTAAAGTTTTAATTATTACATTTTTGGTTTAAAATTTTCCATTTGGTTCTTCTTTAAATCTTATACTTGTCACTTGTGGAATGCATCAGGATTTTCAGAACTCTAGTGAAGAAGCAGGTATCAGGAGACGACTAACCCATGATTGATTAGAACAAGAATCCATTACTAAGATGGAACGAACTGATGAGGGATGGTTGTGACTTTTTAGATTACTGTTAATGTTTTAATGCTCTTTTTTTCTGGATTTAAGGAGCCCTTTTTTCTCTTAAGCTATCTATAAATTATAATGATTATGTATATTGTGCTTTGTAAACAGAAATGAACAATTTATCTTTTCTCAAAAAAAAAATCTTCTACTTGTTTGCTAAGGCTTTCTCTTTCTTTGCTGAGACAGTTTGTTTCATTTGTTTCCAGCATGTATGTTTGTAATTGGTCATTGATGCTTTTTTTTTTTTTTTTTTTTTTTTTTTGGCTGCATTGGGTCTTCAATGCTGTACACGGGCTTTCTCTGGTTGCGGTGAGCAGGGGTTACTCTTCGTTGTAGTGCGTGGGCTTCTCATTGCAGTGGCTTCTCTTGTGGCAGAGCACGGGCTCTAGGCACACAGGCTTCAGTAGTTGCAGTGTGTGGGCTCAGTAGTTGTAGCGCACAGGACCAGTTAGTTGTGGCTCATGGGCTTTAGAGTGCAGACTCAGTAGTTGTGGTGCATGGACTTAGTAGCTCTGCGGCCTGTGGGATCTTCCCAGACCAGGGATCAAACCCTTGTCCCCTGCATTGGCAGGCATATTCTTAACCACTGTGCCACCAGGGAAGTCCCTGATGCACTTTTATGATTGCTACATTAAATCTTCAGACAAGTACAGCAGCTGTGTCGTGTTGGCATCTGCTGATTGTCTTTTCTTATTCAAGTTGAAGTTTTCCTGGTTCTTGGTATAATGAGTAATTTTGGATCGATACCCAGGCATTTTTGTTATATAATGGGACTTAGATCTTGTTCTTAGGCTTCCTCTGACACTGCTCTGGTGGGGAAAGGGAGTGCTCCCTTGTTACTGCCCGGTGGTAGTGGAAGTCCTGGTTCCCCACTTGGCCTCTCCTGGCACCCAGAGGTTGGAGAACTTCCTTATTACTGCTGAGTTATTGTAGTGCCAGCTCTCCACTAGGCCTCCACTCATTCCAACCTGGCTAGGAGGAGCAGCAGTGTCTTGACACTGCTCCCCACATGGCCTCAATGACACCATGGGGAGAGGGTGTGGCCTCATTACTCAGGCAATGGTGAGAGACTTCACTCTCCATTTGGCCTCCTATGACACCACTACAGTGGGGCTGGGGAGTGGTCCTCATTACTGCTGGGTAGGGGTGAAAATCTAGGATCCCATCATGGTCTCTGCTGACATGGTAGAGGATGGGGACTGTTTCTCCATGGGGGGATGAAAGTCCTGGCTCCATACTTGGCCTTCTTTGACACCACCCTACCAGGGAGGTTGGGGCACCTCATTACAGCCTGGTGAAGAGTGGAAGTCTACACTCCCCATTCAACCTTTAATGGTGAGTGTAGAGGTGGGGCCTTGGTTTTTTTCTATGGTCTTTGACTGGAGTAGAACAACTATGTCTAAAAGTTTTTTGTCTTGCTAGGTTGCCCCTTTCCTGGTCTTTTGACTAATGAGAGCAGACCTTTGTTGGGGCTTTGTTTGTCTGAGTCCATTGATGTTTCTTGGTTGCCATTTTCTCTGGTAACCAGTCTGAGATACATGAGGCAAAAAGAGAACCCAGGGAGGGAATTCCCCGGTGGCACAGTGTTTAAGAATCCGACTGCTAATGCAGGGGACACAAGTTCAAGCCCTAGTTCAGGAAGATCCCACATGCCGTGGAAAAACTAAGCCCATGTGCCACAACTACTGAGCCTGGCCTCTATAGCTTGCGAGCCATAACTACTGAGCCTGTGCGCCACAACTACTGAAGCCCGCGCACCTAAAGTCTGTGGTCCACCACAAGAGAAGCCATCGCAATGAGAAGCCTGCACACCACACCGAAGAGTAGCCCCTGCTCACCGCAGCTAGGGAAAGCCCACACACAGCAATGAAGACCCAATGCAGCTGATAATTAATTAATTAATTTTTAAAAACAAAAGAAAACCCAGGGAACTCTGCCATTTTGTTCCTTTGGTCCCAAGGTCCCTAGCTGGTCTGCTTTTCTTCTCTGTACTTCAGGGTTTTCTTATGTTTGTTTTATATATTATGTCCAAGATTTTTAGCTGTAGTTAGCAAGAACAATAGAGAAGAGTACCTTTACTCCATCTTTCTGGAAATGGAAGTCCCAAAGTTTCTGAAAGTTTCTGGAGTTTTTAGGGCTTTTGATATATAATGTCAAATTGCCCCTCTCCCAAAGTGGTATCAACTTGCATATCCACTGGTAGTTTATAAGCAAACATGTCTGTTTTTCTAAACAAACAAGAGCACTGGGTATTATCAAATCTCCATTGCCAGTTTGAAAGTAGAAAATATTTTGTTTAAATGTGTATTTAATAATTCATGAAGTTGACCATCCTTTCTTAGTGTTTATTGGGTATTTATACTTTTTCTATGAATCCCTTATTCATTTCATTTGTCTATTGATTATTCTTTCTTACCAACTTATAAGCACAATATAAACATTAAGGGTAAAAAAATAATTAAAAATAAACATTCATGAAAAGCTGTTCAACATCACTAATTATTAGAGAAATGCAAATCAACACTACAATGAGGTATCACCTCACACTGCTTAGAATGGCCATCATCAAAAAATCTACAAACAGGGCTTCCCTGGTGGCACAGTTGTTGGGAGTCCACCTACCGATGCAGGGGACACGGGTTCGTGCCCCGGTCCGGGAAGATCCCACATGCCGCGGAGTGGCTGGGCCCGTGAGCCATGGCCGCTGAGCCTGTGCGTCAAACTCCTGGGCATATACCCAGAGAAACCCATAATTCAAAAGGATACATGCACCTCAATGTTTATTGCAGCACTATTTACAATAGCCAGGACATGGAAGCAACCTAAATGCCCATCTTCGGATGAATGGGTAAAGAACTAGAAACTTTGCAGTTTCATATTAACTATAATGATAACATAAAGTTTGCTTATATAAATTTTCTGTCATGAGTAAAATTTTTGAACTTATTTTGTATTGTGAGGGATGAACCTATTTGTGTGTTTATATATACATATGCAGACACATACGTGTATTTATCGGTACATGACTCTATAGGAAACAAATTCCAAAGAGTATATGCCAAAATAGTCATAACAGTGGTTATCCCTAAATGGTGGGAAGACAGGTAACTAACTTTTTTTTATTTGTTTACCTTGATTTTCTGATTTCTCTACAGTATGAATTAAAAACAGATTTAACTGGTTATGCCACAAAGATAAGGGATCATATTACAGACATGTATAATAGTGTAGCCAAAATTTGACATACTATACCAGATGTTTGTTATAATTTTGATTATGTACAATTGAATCCACAGTTCGGGGTGTTTATTTCCAGGCTGCTACAGTATAAAAATGTTTCAAGTGGTCATTAAATTTGAGCATTTTTCTTTATGCTTCATTACTATCAAACCTTCCTACTTTGATACATAATTTCCTGAAATTTTAAACCACTTTTCCAAATTGCCTCACAACATACTAATCAGTGACCCATCTTAAGTTAGCCCTTTCCCATGTGGCTCCTTCCTTCTTTGTCATTTGGATTCTGTTCCTGCTTAATTCATTTATTTATGTGTGTGTATACTTTCTCATCCCCAAACCTCTTCTTCAGGTCAGCTCATTCAGGAAAGTCTTTCTAATGATTGAGAAGAACAAAGCATGTATCTTTGTGTTCTGTAGTCATATGTAGCATGAAGTGGTACTGTGATCTTCACATTTTTTTAAAAAAAGCAATATCTTAGTTATTTTAAACATCACCGGGACATTTCCTTGGAATTTTGACATTGTTAAATTTCCAATATATTCTTTGGGGGAAACACTAAAATGCATTTCACATGTATGTATTTGTCTTAGTAGCTTTCTCATATAATAGAGTTATATTTATTCATGGAATCACTATAGGGGTCAAGGAACTTCCCTCATATTATTAAATTCTCCAGGGTTAAATGTTATGTGGTAAGAAATGGTGATAGGACATCTCTGCACTTTCCAAATATAGGATATCCCCACCTTTGGATGAAGTGTATTCTTTGACAATATCTATTAAAGCAATTTGTGGTGAGGCAAACTTTTGTCTACTCACCCCTGCATTTCACACAGAGACTGTCATAAGCTTCATAAGGGTTGGCCTTGCAGACTGGTTTAAATGCCTGTTCATCCTTCAAATCTTAGTTCAAATATTATCACCTTCCCCTGCCTCATTCATGTACTTAGGCTTTTGCTCCTGTATTTAGGTAGAACTTGAACTTCTTTCTAAGTTAACATTTATTACAATTTAATAGTAATGATAATTAACATTTATCAAGTACATAATATATGCAGGCTCTGTTCTAAGTTCTTCACATGGATTAACTTATCCCTCACAACAAATCTGAGATAGGTGCCATTGTCTTTTCTATTATTCAGATGAGGAAACTGAGACACAGAAAAGGTAAATGATTCACCCAAGGTCACAGATTTAGTAAGAGGGAGAAGCAGAATTTGAACCCGGACAGTCTGACTCTAGGGCTTACACTTTTAACCACCATGCTATACTGTTTCTCAGAGTAGTTGTAGCATAATTAGCTTTACATTTCTTATCCAATATGAGGAACAGAACCATGGCTTGCCATTTCTATTCCTAGAACTTAAGTATTGGGTTGGCCAAAAAGTGCCTTCAGTTTTTAAGTAAAAGTAAGACACATTTTTCATTTTCACCAAGAGCTTTATTGAACAATGTATTCACCCTTTTGTTCCACTACCTTCTGCCATTTTTCAGGCAACTTCATAATTCCATCATCCCAAAACTTTTTATCTTTTTGAGCAAAGAACTGTTCCAGGTGCCTTCTACAGTCTTCCGGGGAACTGACACTTTTTCCATTAAGAGAATTTTGTGAAGACCGAAATAAATGGAATCCGAAGGTGCAACGTCTGGTGAATACGGCAGATGAATCAGAACTTCCCAGCCAAGCTGTAACAGTTTTTGCCTGGTCATCAAAAAAACATGTGGTCTTGTGGTATCCTAATGGAAGATTATGCGTTTTCTGTTTACTATTTCCAGATGCTTTTTGTCGAGTGCTGCTTTCAGTTGGTCTAATGGGGAACAGTACTTGTTGGAATTAATCGTTTGGTTTTCTGGAAGGAGCTCATAATAGAGGACTCCCTTCCAATCCCACCATATACACAACATCACGTTGTTTAGATGAAGACCGGCCTTTGGTGTGGTTGGTGGTGGTTCATTTAGCTTGCCCCACAATCTCTTTTCTTCCACATTATAGTACAGTATCCACTTTTCATCGCCTGTCACAATTTTTTTAAAAACAGAACGTTTCTGTAGAGAATTGCATGCGGAAATACGGTCAAGAAGGTTTTTTTTCCCTAGTGGAACCCAAACATCAAAGCGATTAACATAACCAAGCTGATGCAAATGATTTTCAACACTTGATTTGGATATTTTGAGTATGTCGGCTATCTCCCACATGGTATAATGTTTATTGTTCTCAATTAATGTCTCGATTTGATCACTATCAACTTCAGCTGGTCTACCTGACCGTGGAGCATCTTCCAGCGAGAAATCTCCAGCACAGAACTTCTCAAACCACTTTTTTTTTTTAATGTTGAGCCTTCTTTTAATTTATTTATTTTTATTTTTGGCTGTGTTGGGTCTTCGTTTCTGTGTGAGGGCTTTCTCTAGTTGTGGCAAGTGGGGGCCACTCTTCATCGCAGTGTGCGGGCCTCTCACTGTCGTGGCCTCTCTTGTTGCGGAGCACAGGCTCCACATGCGCAGGCTTAGTAGTTGTGGCTTACGGGCCTAGTTGCTCCGCGGCATGTGGGATCTTCCCAGACCAGGGCTCAAACCCGTGTCCCCTGCATTAGCAGGCAGATTCTCAACAACTGCGCCACCAGGGAAGACCGCAAACCACTTTTGACATGTTCGGATCAGTCACAGCACCTTCTCCATACACTGCACATATCTTTTTGTGCGTTTCAGTTGCATTTTTACCTTTCCTGAAATAATAAAGAAGAATATGCAGAAAATTGCTTTTTTAATTCCATGTTCAATGTTAAAATTGCTACACAAAAATTCACAAATTTTGATAAGTCTTTCGTAAATGCACACTGATATGACAGCTCTCACATACAGTCTAAGAAAACTTTTTTGAATAAAGTTAAAGACAACTAACTGCTACTAGAGCCATCTTATGGAAGAAGCCAAATGAACCTTTTGGTCAACCCCATATGTACATTATGCTTAGTACTTTGAGTAAAAAAAAAAAAAACTACCTGCATAGTCTTCTTTCTTCTTTTTTTATTTTTTTATTTTTTTTTTACATCTTTATTGGGATATAATTGCTTTACAATGGTGTGTTAGTTTCTGATTTGTAACAAAGTGAATCAGTTATATATATACATATGTTACCATATCTCTTCTCTCTTGTGTCTCCCTCCCTCACACCCTCCCTATCCCACCCCTCCAGGCGGTCACAAAGCACCTGGCTGATCTCCCTGTGCTATGCGGCTGCTTCCCACTAGCTATCTACCTTACGTTTGGTAGTGTATATATGTCCATGCCTCTCTCTCGCTTTGTCACAGCTTACCCTTCCCCCTCCCCATATCCTCAAGTCCATTCTCTAGTAGGTCTGTGTCTATTCCTTTCTTATACCTAGGTTCTTCATGACATTTTTTTTTCTTAAATTCCATACATATGTGTTAGCATATGGTATTTGTCTTTCCCTTTCTGACTTACTTCACTCTGTATGACAGACTCTAGGTCTATGCACCTCATTAAAATAACTCAATTTTGTTTCCTTTTATGCCCAGTAGTGGGATTGCTGGGTCATATGGTAGTTCTATTTGTAGTTTTTTTTTAAGGAAGCTCCATACTGTTCTCCACAGTGGCTGTATCAATTTACATTCCTACCAACAGTGCAAGAGGGTTCCCTTTTAAAATATCTTTTTTGCAATCCCCTTACTTTCAGTCTGTATGTGTCTCTAGGTCTGAAGTGGCTCTCTTGTAGACGGCAAATATGTGGGTCTTGTTTTTGTATCCATTCAGCCAATTTGTATCTTTTGGTGGGAGCATTTAGTCTATTTACATTTAACGTAGTTATCAATATGTGTGTTCCTATTCCCATTTTCTTAACTGTTTTGGATTCGTTATTGTAGGTGTTTTCCTTCTCTTGTGTTTCTTGCCTAAAGAAGTTCCTTTAGCAGTTGTTGTAATGCTGGTTTGGTGGTGCTGAAATAGACTGACTATTTCTCCTTCATTTTTTAAGTCTGTTGGGTTTTTATCTTGCTCCTTCATCTGCTGTGTGTTTTTCTGTCTTCTCATTTTGCTTATCTTACTGTGTTTGGGGTCTTCTTTTTGCAGGCTGCAGGTTCGTAGTTTCCGTTTTTTTTGGTGTCTGTCTGCAGTGGCTAAGGTTGGTTCAGTGGGTTGTGTAGGCTTCGTGGTGGAGGGGACTGGTGCCTGTGTTCTGGTGAATGAGGCTGGATCTTGTCTTTCTGGTGGGCAGGTCCACATCCCACCCGCAATCCCCAGGACTGTCGTGGCTTCGGCTGCCAGGGCCCCTCCTGAGCTGGCAGCCTCAGTGAGGCTGCCCTCCCCTCGGGCTCTGTGGCAGTTCCATGACAGCGGAGGGAAGAGACCCCCAACCAGGAGTTCCAGCTCTGCGGAAACACGGGCTCCATCAAAGTCTTGTTTTAAAGTGACATTTTCTAACTTTAAAGCTAAAATACTAAAGTTTCTTAGAAAATTTTTACCCCCTAGCAAATGAAAACAAAGGATTTTAAAGCACTCTGTCTTAATATGTCATGCAATTGAAATGAAAAATTATTTTAATAATTTGTTTTTTAGTTTATGTACCTAATGTTGTTGGAATCAATTTCCAGCTTGACTTTATAGGAAATTTAAGGAGCATACTGGTATAGTGGAGAGAATATTGTCCGAAGAGTCTACAGAATTACTACTTCCAATTAGTTATTTAACCTTGAGCAAATTTCTTATTTTCTTGTGTCTTGATTTCTTCATTAGAAGTTGGGGGCGGGAGTTAGTCTAAAGAATTTAGAAAGATCCCATACAAATCGAACACCTTCAATGGTCAGATTTTGCGTGTGTGTGTGCAGAAAGCCACCTGTCCTGTATACGTTTTTAATAATGTATGTGACAGTATTTTAAGCAAAATAGCTAAGATCCTTTTTCTTTTAAAGCTGTCTCCAACTTTCTCACTTCTTTTTTTCTGTGATTAAATTATCTTACAGATCTTTGCTGTAGCTTAATCAATTTATAAATATAAAACCAGCAGTATAGACAAATGGACTGGTTTTGGTTTTTCAGTCTCAATAATAAGGCAGCTTATACCAGGCAGGTTGACTGAAAGTGATAAGTTCGAATTTATTATTTATAGGTTGCCTTGTTCCAGAGAAAAATAGAAGTTCATGTTCATTTTTAAATCTTGTATGCTTTCTTCCTTTAATAACATGCATGTATTTAAAAAGTCCTAGTTAATAGTTATAATAGAGTTACTTTATATGGTATATTAAGGAGATTTAAGAAATACACTGAGATAGAAACTGACATCACCATTCGCTCTCTTTTATTACTTAAAGTTTGGCTTCTTTTTTTCCTCCTCCTTTTCTTATGTTTTGGGCCTGTTCACAGACTTTGTAACTTGGACGTTAAAGTCTTTAAAAGTGTATTTTCTGATGCTGCCCTAATTGAGTCATTCGTGTCACAACTAGTCACAAGTTGTTCTGTTCTTGGTAATTAGTTTCTCTTCTGAAATAGAACTACTCTGATATAACAGAATACTTTAAACCACGCTTTCCTTTTCTCTTGATTTTTTTTAAGTCAGGAATAAGAAAAAAAAAGACTATGCCATGTGTTTATTTTATGTATCCAAACCTGTTCCCAGCTCATTTTATTTTCCTTTTGAAGCTCCCTGGTTATAGACAAATTTCTTAGCTTATAGTGTTACATAGTCATTCTCTTCTCTCTACTTTTACTTCTAAATCTCTTTTAAGAGTTTTGTCTTTTTTCCTGAACCTTTTGAATAAAGCATATCCTGAACCCAATAGAACAGGTTTTTAAAATTTATATAATTGTTTCTTCACAGAAAATTTTCATTATTTCCCAGGTCAAGCACCAAGAAGTGAAAGTGCTAATTATTTATGGTGTAAGAACCCACCTTTTGAGGGAGGAGTACTATGGAATTTGACATTACTCATACTTGGAAAAAAAAGTATCTTCAGATGAATTTATCACAATTAGGATTCTTGAGAGAAGACTTTTTACTATTCTGTCTGAATGTTCTTGTTTTTATATATCTAGGTTAGCTATGTTGTGGTTTTCTCATATTTATACTAATTATGATGTTGAGCTGTTAATGATCATCCATGTGCTCATCATTTTGTAGAAATCAAAAAATAAAATATTATAGTATTAGAATAAATTCTAAATGTGTAAATTTGATATTTTTTATTCATTAAGTGGGTTTTACTGTGGCTTATTTTCCCTTAAAACTGTTACTTAAGTAGACAAATACATCTAGACTTTGGTCCCATTTTATAAATGATAGGCACATAATAATCAGTATTGCCAGATGAGTGGAACCAAAAGCCTTCACCTGTTCTAAAAATTGAGGCTGTAATGTTGAAATCATAATCTAAACTCATCATTCTTCCTCTTGGAAGAATCACTTGAAGACAAATGTTGGCAGCCATTGTAACTAATGCAGTTGTACCTGAGTAAATCAAACATAATCAGAGTATATACCATTGAGGCTTTGTGACTTGAATTCATTCCTCAAAGTTAATAAAATGAAATGTATAGAAAGTAAATGATGTGAAGTTTGGTGATTCATAGTTCAGTTGTTCAACAGTGAAATGCATTTTAAATATACATTATTCATGAGCAAATTAGCTTGTTTGTAAGACATATGACAAAATTATGGCTTCTAGACAAAAAATAGGAATTGTTTAATAAAAATTTGTCTTTTTAAATTGAAGTATAGTTGATTTACAGTGTTTCAGATGTTCAGCAAAGTGATTCAGTTATATATATATTCTTTTTCAGATTCTTTTCTATTATAGGTTATTACAAGATATTGAATATAGCTCCCTCTTCTATACAGTAGGTCCTTAAGTCTTTTTTTTTACTTTAAATACTGGGTTTTATTGACGCCTACCTCTAGTATAGTCCATTCTTCATTAGCCACAGCAATCTATATCTAATGATTTTTTTCCTTTTAATGATGTTATTGATTTCAAAGGTGTTTTTCTCCACTTAAATAAATATGAAAAAACAAGGGAATTTACATTTGCCACAGTTACTCTGCTCTTAGTTAATGAAGGTTTTATGTTATTCTTTCTGAGCACATACTAAGTACTCGTTGACTAATTCTGGTACTCAGTTTATCTTTATCTCTGTTGAGTATCTACTGCTCAAACTTGCTCATTCTTGAATCAGCACCAGCTTTTACTTTCTTCCCATTTTGAACAGGGTAGAAATTTGTGTCCTTTTACAGTATAATTCAGGGTTGACCAATACTCTGGTACTTTATATTAAATATTTTTTAATTGCTGTGTTGCATTCAGTGAAGCAGACATAAAATTCATTTTGTAGTCTTTTGTTTAAGACAATCTTATATTAACGTTTTAGGCATTGTGTAATAAGCTAGAGCATATAATTCTCTCAATATTTTTAATTTGTAAACAATTTTAATTTTTCTTTTTACAAATCACGTTTTAGACTTTTTAATTCTTCATCTAATGCTATGTCAATACTGCACCACACCGTAGTCTTTAAGTATGTGGCCAAGAATGTACTTAAGACATTAAAATGCCTTAAATTTACTTTCACCTTTTAGTATTCTTAATTTAAGAAATTTTCATGGCTTATATTTGGCTTGATTTAGAATTTGTAAAACTGTAAGTGTACAATTAATGTTTACCTTCAGGTAGTATGGGGATAGTGTATAGTTCATTTAACAAGAAAGATGCATTCTAACGATACATTATTTTATGGTAGTTGAGAACAGTCTGGGTTCAAATCCCAGCTCTTTTACATACTAGTTGGATTGACCTTAGGCAAATTACTTAATCTCTCTGTGCCTCAGCTTCCTTATCTATAAAATAGGGATGATGATAGTACCTACCTCAGGATTGTTATCAGGATCAAATTCATGTGAACAGTGTGTGGCACTTAAAAGTGCTCAGTACTTATTAGTTTTTACTTAAAAATTGATCACCAGAGTTAGAGAGATCGTAGGAACCATAGAGATGTGTTCCAAAAACATGGATGAATACTCTTGGACACATGTGTTGTTGAACTGAGCCAGTGATTATCTGTATTTATTTCAGAATAATTTCCTGCTCCAAAAGCAGACTTCTGATCTGTGTACAGACCAGAAATGCCTGGCAGAGATTCCTCCTAAGGAAACTGGAAATACCATTTGTTCAAAATGAAAATATTTTAGGTGACTTGTTAAATGAGTTTTCATTACAATGGAATTGAGGTTAGATAGGAGAAGTTTGAGAGCCAGTTAGGAATATCAATTAGCTTGTAAATACTGGTCAGTAATGCATCATTATTTTAGCACCCCCTAGGGTGCTGTAGTCTCCTCAAATGCATTCTTCAGATAGCTGAAATGTATCCTTTCAGGATTGAAATTTATTAGGATTGAAGTTTTTTAATAATTACCTTCCTAGCATGTTTCACACATTTCCTTTGCCATAGTATACTGAATATATGAAACATAATTTAACCTTTTTTTGTTTGTTTGTTTTGTTTTCTGGCCCCTAACTTTTTTTAATTTAATTTTTATTGGAGTATAGTTGATTTACAATGTTGTGTTAGTTTCAGGTGCACAGCAAAGTGAATCACTTATACATATACATATATCCATTCTTTTTTAGATTCTGTTCCTATATAGGCCATTACAGAGTACTGAGTAGAGTTCCCTGTGTTATACAGTAGGTCCTTACTAGTTACCTATTTTATATATAGTTAACCTTTTTCTTATAATTTAGGGATATTGTGAACATTATTTATTATATTTCATTGTAATCCAGAGATGCCCTTGAGGCCTATTGAGGTGTTTAAGTCTATTTGTTCCTATGCTAAATGACCCTAGACTGTGATGCTTTTATCATTTCTTACATCTACATTTTATATGTCTTCCTCCAGCTGTTTTCATGCAACTGTCAGGATGTTCTTTCTGGCCACTCTTTCCACACACTGCTCTTCCCCCTTATTTGCTACTTGGAATCTGCAGAGGGCCAGAAAACAAGATAGCCAAGCTTGTTGAAATTGACGTAATATTAACATAACCAAGTCCTGAGAAAGTGGTTGTGTTAGTCTATGGGTATTGTAACATCTACCTTGGGTGCTGAAGCCTTTCTTCAGGGGGGTTGGGCACACTTCCTGGTTCTTGATTGTGGGTGAAATACTTCTGAATAAATGAGGTCTTACTGTAATTGCAATGTAAACAGAGGTCAGTATTGGTTAAGTGTATTTGATACACTGATAGCAAATCATTGTTATCCATTAATGTAGGGGTTTTCTAAGCAACCCTAGGTTAGCCTAGTTATTTTATCTTATTAAAGTAGTAATGTTACATTTTTTTAATCTATAAATCAATTTAACTTCCCCTCCCTTCAGGTAATTTGATTCAAGTTTTAAGATTTTTAAATATTTGAAATTTATTTATTATGTTTTCCAAAGGTGAACAAGTTATATTTTTTACACACATAGTGCATCTTTCAAAACATACCTTACATCTTTATTTTCAACTCATCCTTTTTTTATATCCTAAATGAATCTAATATGGAATTTATTTTCTTTTAAAATAATTTGTAAATGAGCAAAACATCATCTCTGTAGCCCTTCCATTTGACATTCAGTTTCACTTTTTTACAGTACTTTTTCTAAGCAGCTTGAAATCTCTATTTTTGTGTACATGGTCCATCAGTAACAGCTGCTTTATTCTGGGATTTGATGTTACAGGATGTCATTTATCTGTGATATGATTATATATTTATGAATACATAGTGTGAATATATATTTACGAATACATAGCGTGAATATATACACATATGTATATATATATATATACACATAAGTATATATATAAATGGATAATCAAGAATTTTATGTAGGTACTGGTTTATATAATCTTTTCTGCTTTTATGATTCTTTAAAGAAAATGTTATATACCTTTCATAAAAATGAGTTTAGATAATGATTTAACACAATCATTGGTGCCTTTTTGCTTTTCTCTTTTATTAGTATTGCCATGAAGCATGGATTTAATCTTGCAAATAAACTGATTTTTCCTAGTGATCTTAAGTTGACATTCAAGGGTTTGTTTTTTGTTTTGTTTTGTTTTTTCCATTAAGTTCTATTGAGAAAGTGCAAACTGACTCTGGAGTTACTCTGGAGTTTTTCATGGTTGGATTCAGAAACCAAACTGTGTACCATATGTCATGAAACTCAGTTCCTCACTTGGTATCATAAAGAAAATGTGTTTCTGACCTTTTCTGTCTTACTGACACAGTCATATTCTTACTTGGACTATATTACATAAATGACATTTGGCCTTTATGCCTATATGAAAGACAAGTTATGAGCCACATCGATCCCTATGTACATAAATTATTTAGTCCTAGTTAGGTTGTCCAACAAAATGCACTTGTTGACTAACCCATACGTAAAGTTTCTTTAAATGCATTTGGAACAATTTTGCTTACTTGTACGACTGCTGTGTGTGATAGTCTCAGAAGCTTGAGAAATAGAGTTCCTATTTTTTTCAGCAAGCATTCATTTAGGTCTTACATTCACATTTGTAATGTCATCAGTTTCTGGGTTAACATCTGTCATCATTGAAAGAATCATGGCTGATGAGTATGAAGTTAGATTCATAAAACTTTAGAACTAGAAGAAGTCTTGTAGATGGAACTAATTCCACTCCTTCCATTTAATCATGAGAACAGAGGCCAGAGAGATAAACTGACTTGGCCAAATTGATACAAAGACCAAAGTAATACCAGACCTGCATAGCCATCCTCTACTGTGTCACCCTGCTACTGCACATTAGACTTCTCACTTTTGTTACTTTTAAATGTGTACATTATTATTGTGCAAATTCTGAGTAGAAATCCCACTTCCCGTGTGTTTCAAAACAACAACTTGTAAGAAGGCAGTCATTTATGTGAGAAATGGGTGTTCCAAACCCAATTTTAGAGAACTGAAAGTGTTATTTCTGGTTTGTGTTGAGTGATGTCTGACTTCTGAGTTTCAGATGCTCTTGTTTCAGTGGTGCTGATTATGACTGCCACTCCACCAAAGTTTTTCAGTTATTACCCTTATGCTATGATCTATGAATTAAAACTTCTTTTGTAGTTTCTTTTTTTTTTAAATTGAAGTATAGTTGGTTTACAATGTTGTGTTGGTTCCTGGTGTGCAGCAAAGTGATGCAGTTATATATATATGTGTATGTGTGTGTATGTGTATACATATATATACATACACACACATATATATATATAACTTCTTTCTCAGATTTTTTTCCATTATAGGTTATTACAAAATATTGAATATAGTTCCCTGTGCTATAAAGTAGGGCCTTGTTGTTTATCTGTTTATATTTAGTAGTGTTTATCTGTTGATTCCAAGCTCCTAATTTATCCCTCACCCCACCTTTCCCCTTTGATAACTATAACTTTGTTTTCCATGTCTGTGAGTCTGTTTCTGTTTTGTAAATAAATTCACTTGTGTCATTTTTTAGATTCCACATATAAGTGATATCATATAGTATTTGTCTTTCTCTTTCTGACTTACTTCACTTAGTATGATCATCTCCAAGTCCATTCATGTTGCTGCAAATGGCATTATTTCATTCTTTTTTTCATGGCTGAGTAATATTCCACTGTATATGTATACCATAACTCCTTTATCCATTCATCTGTTGATGGAAAATTAAGTTGCTTCCATGTCTTGGCTATTATAAATAGTGCTGCTGTGAACACTGTGGTGCATGTATCTTTTCAAATTAGAGTTTTATTCAGATACATGCCCAGCAGTGGGATTGCTGGATCATATGGTAGTTCTATTTTTAGTTTTTTAAGTAACCTCCACACTGTTCTCCATAGTGGTTGTACCAATTTATATTCCCAGCAGTGTAAGAGGGTTCCCTTTTCTCCACACCCTCTCCAGCATTTATTTGTAGTCTTTTCGATGATGGTCATTCTGACTGGTGCGAGGTGGTACCTCATTGTAGTTTTGATTTCCATTTCTCTAATTTTTTTTGGAGTATAGTGGATTTACAATGTTGGGTTACTTTCTCCTGTACAGCAAAATGAATCAGTTATAAATATACATATATCCACTCTTTTTTTAGATTATTTTCCCATGTAGGCCATTACAGAGTATTGAGTAAAATTCCCTGTGCTATACAGTAGGTCCTTACTAATTATCTATTTTATATATAGTAGTGTGTATATGTCAATCCTAATCTCCCAGTTTATCCCTCCCTCCCTTTCCCCCCAGTAACCATAAGATTGTTTTCTACATCTGTGACTCTATTTCAGTTCTATAAATAAGTTCATTTGTACCATTTTTTTAGATTCCACATATAAGTGATATCATATGATATTTGTCTTTCTCTGTCTGACTTACTTCACTCAGTATGACAATCTCTAGGTCCATCCATGTTGTAACTGGCATTATTTTGCTCTTTTTTATAGCTGAGTAATATTCAATTATATATATATATATACCACATCTTCTTTATCCATTCCTCTGTTGATGGACATTTAGGTTGCTTCCATGACCTGGCTACTGTAAATAGTGCTGCAATGAACATTGGGGTGCATGTATCCTTTCAAATTACAGTTTTCTTCGGGTATATGCCCAGGAGTGAGATTGCTGGATCATATGGTAGCTCTATTTTTAGTTTTTTAAGGAACCTCCTTATTGTTCTCCATAGTGGCTGTACCAATTTACATTCCCACCAACAGTGTAGAAGGGTTCCCTTTTCTCCACACCCGCTGCAGCATTTATTGTTTGTAGATTTTTTGATGATGGCCATTCTGACTAGTGTGAGGTGATAACTCATTGTAGTTTTGATTTGCATTTATCTAATAATTAGTGATGTTGAGCATCTTTTCATGTGCTTCTTGGTCATCTGTATGTCTTCTTTGGAGGAATGTCTATTTAGATCTTCCACCCATTTTTTGATCAGTTTTTGTTGTTGTTTTTGTTATTGAGCTGCATGAGCTGTTTGTATATTTTGGAGTTTAATCCCTTGTTGGTTGCTTTGTTTGCAAATATTTTCTCCCATTCTATGGGTTGTCAATTTGTTTTGTTTATGGTTTCCTTTGCTGTGCAAAAGCTTTTAAGTTTCATTAGGTCCCATTTGTTTATTTTTGTTTTTATTTTCATTACACTAAGAGGTGGATACAAAACAATATTGCTGAGATTTATATCAAAGAGTGTTCTCCCTAGGTTTTCCTCTATGAATTTTATAGTATCCGGCCTTACATTTAGGTCTTTAATCCATACTGAGTTTATTTTTGTGTATAGTGTCAGAGAATGTTCTAATTTCATTCTTTACATGTAGCTTTCCTGTTTACCCCACACCACTTATTTAAGAGACTGTCTTTTCTCCATTGTATATTCTTGCCTCCTTTGTCATAGATTAATTTAACATAGGTGCATGGATTTATTTCTGGACATTGTATCCTGTTCCTATATTTCTGTTTTTGTGCCAGTACCATACTGTCTTGATTACTGTAGCTTTGTAGAATAGTCTGAAGTCAGGGAGCCTGATTCCTCCAGCTCCATTTTTCTTTCTCAAGATTGCTTTGGCTATTTGCGGTCTTCTGTGTTTCCATACAAAGTTTGAAATTTTTTGTTCTAGTTCTGTAAAAAATGCCACCAATAATTTGATAGGGATTGCATCGAATCTTTAGATTCCTTTGGATAGTATAGTCATTTTCACAGTATTGATTCTTCCAGTCCAAGAACATGGTATATCTCTCCATCTGTTTGTGTCATCTTTTATTTCTTTCATTAGTATCTTATAGTTTTCTGAGTACAAGTTTTTTGCCTCCTTAGGTAGATTTATTCCTAGATATTTTATTCTTTTTGATGTGATGGTAAATGGGATTGTTTCCTTAATCTCTCTTTCTGATCCTTCATTATTAGTGTATAGCAAGAGATTTCTGTATCTTGCAACTCTAGCAAATTCATTGATGAGCTCTAGGAGTTTTCTGGTAGCATCTTTAGGATTTTCTCTGTATAGGATCATGTATAGGATCTGTATAGGATCATGTCATCTGCAAATAGTGACAGTTCTACTTCTTTTCCAATTTGGATTCTTTTATTTCTTTTTCTTCTCTGATTGTCATGGCCAGGACTTCCAAAACTATGTTGAATAAAAGTGGCAAGAGAGGACATCCTTGTCTTGTTTCTGATCTTAGAGGAAATGCTTTCAGCTTTTTACCATTGAGTATGATGTTAGCTGTGAGTTTCTCATATATGGCCTCTGTTAGGTTGAGGTAATTTCCCTCTTTGCCCACTTTCTGGAGAGTTTTTATCATAAATGGGTGTTGAATTTTGTCAAAAGTTTTTTCTGCATCTATTGAGATGATCTTATGGTTTTTATTCTTCAGCTTGTTAATGTGGTATATCACATTGATTGGTTTGTATATATTGTAAAATCCTTGCATCCCTGGGATAAACCCCACTTGTTCATGGTGTATGATCCTTTTAATGTGCTGTTGGATTCTGTTTTCTAGTATTTTGTTGAGAATTTTTGCTTCTATGTTCATCAGTGATTTTGGCCTGTGATTTTCCTCTTTTATGGTGTCTTTGTCTGGTTTTGGTATCAGGGTGATGGTGGCCTCATAGAATGAGCTTGAGACTGTTCCTTCCTCTACAGTTTTTTGGAAGAGTTTGAGAAGAATAGGTGTTAACTCTTCTCTAAATGTTTGATGGAATTCCCCTGTGAAACCATCTGTTCCTGGACTCTTGGAACTTTTTAAATTCAGTACTTGTGATTGGTCTGTTCATATTTTGTTTCTTCCTGGTTCAGTCTTGGAACATTGTACCTTTCTAAGAATTTGTCCATTTCTTCTAGGTTGTCCATTTTATTGGCACATAGTTGCTTGTGGTAGTCTCTTATGATCTTTCGTATTTCTGTGGTGTCAATTGTAACTTCTCCTTTTTCATTTCTAATTTTATTGATTTGAGTCATCTTCTGTTTAATTTTTTTGATGAGTCTGGCTAAAGGTTTATCAGTTTTATCAATTTTATTTTCTCAAAGAACCAGCTTTTAGTTTCATTGATCTTTTCTGTTGTTTTCTTTATTTCTATTTCATTTATTTATACTCTGATCTTTATGATTGCTTTCCTTCTACTAACTTTGGGTTTTGTTTGTTATTCTTTCTCTGGTTGCTTACGGTGTAAGGTTAGGTGTTTATTTGAGATTTTTCTTGTTTCCTGAGGTACAATTGTATTGCTGTAAACTTGCCTCTTAGAATTGCTTTTGTTGCATCCCATAGGTTTTGGATTGTCGTGTTTTTGTTGTCATTTGTTTCTAGGTATTTTTTGACTTCCTCTTTAATTTCTTCGGTGAACCGTTGGTTGTTTAGTAACATATTGTTTAGTCTCCACGTGTTTGTGTTTTTACAGGTTTTTTCTTCCTGTAGTTTGTTTCTAATCTCATAGTGTTGTGGTCAGAAAAGATGCTTGGCATGATTTCAGTTTTCTTAAATTTACTGAGGCTTGATTTGTGGCCCAGTATGTGATCTTCCTCGAGACTGTTCCATGTGCACTTGAGAAAAAAGTGTATTCTGCTGCTTTCAGATGGAATGCTCTATAAATATCAACTAAATCCATCTGGTCTAATGTGCCATTTAAGGCCTATGTTTCCTTATTGATATTCTGTCTGGATGATCTGTCCATTGGTGTAAGTAGGTTGTTAAAGTCCCCCCACTATTATTGTGTTACTGTCGATTTTCCCTTTTATGGCTGTTAGCATTTGGCTTATATGTTGAGGTGCTCCCACATTTCTCTAATAATTAATGATGTTATGCATTTTTCATGTGCCTTTTGGCCATGTGTATGTCGTCTTTGGAGAAATGTCTATTTAGGTCTGCCCATTTTTTGATTGGGTTGTTTGTTTCTTGATATTGGGCTGTGTAACTTTTTGTATGTTTTGGAAATTAAGCCCTTATTGGTCACATCACTTGCAAATATTTTCTCCCATTCCGTAGATTGTCTTTTCGTTTTGTTTTGCACAGCTTTTGCTGTGCAAAAGCTTATAAATTGAATAGGATATTTTGCAGTTTCTTTAATGCCAATACAAAGCTAAATATATTGCCAAGAGAAGAATTGTGACAGAGAACACATTTTGTCATCTTTTAGCCTGTTAAGCCTTTAAGCAGTTGCTAAATGAAGTAAAAGGAGCATACTTTATAAAAGGTAGAGTCAAGGTTTAAACCATTTTTTGAGTCAGTTATTATCTCACATGATGCCAGTGGCTAATGTTTCCAGTTCTATTGCATCTTCCACAATCTGTTATAGTTGTTAATTGGCACTAATGAATGTAATACTTTTAGGAAAGCAGTTGCCCCATATGATCTAATTTGTGGTCATTTTTAGCATTTACTGAGCAAGTTAGTTTCGTGGAGAGGAGTTAAGGTCACAGAATAGAAAGGAGCATTTTACACAGAGTTAAATTTTGGTAGAAATATGACAACATGTTCTATAGGTATGGTTTTGCAATTATGTTAACACCTTAAGGTATTGAAACCTTTTTGCTCATGTAACCCTCAAACACGTATAATTTGTATAATTTGACATATACAGTTTTTCGTCATAAGATTCAAATAATCACCAAGAGTGTAGTTTCTAACATTATAAATGTTGGTATGTAATGGTAAAATGGTAACATCACCCCTTTAAATGTATTCAATGGAATTTAAGTATCAGAGATATTTGATACCCACTATCACCCACTTCAAATAATAAATAGAAATAGATTTTTTTAAAATTTCCGAAGACAGTATGCTTAAAATATGTCTTCTGGATTCAGTAATTAATCCAATTATATTTGTGCAAAATTAATCAAACTATCAAATATATTACAGTTTTGATAAAGGATTATTAAACACAAAGTAAATTTCTTGAAATGTATTGCTAAATAAAATTGCAGGAGGTGAGGTTGAGCATCTGGACAGTGACTCCCTTAGAGTTATTTACCTTGTGGAAAGTCCTCTTGTATCTTTATACACCTCCCAGTTTGAATGTTGCTGCCTTAAGTGACTAGCTGTACCTTCTGCAGGTGATTATTACAGTTACACAACATTGTTCAGTGACTAAGAGCAGGCACTCTAGAGGCAGACCACGTGGGCTTGAATTCCAACTCTGAGCCCCAGCTCTTCCTTTTAGTAGTTGCATAACTTTGGGAAATCTGCTTAACTCCACTGTTCCTCTGTTTTCTCTCCTGTAAAATGAAGATAATAGTTGGCTGTTGCACAGGTAAAATGAAGTAATACTTCTGACATGCTTAGAGTAGTGTCTGACACATGGAAGTTCACCATACAGTAAATTCTAGATAATCTTTTAAATTATTTTGAGAATTTTAAATATATATCTTAAAGCGTCTGTGAGCATTTTTCAGGCAGATTTAAGTAATTTGAGGATTATCCACTTATGCTTTCCTTACTTCTACCCTGGTCAGTCAGATAATTTTTCCACACTTCATATAAGTAATTAGTAAAATTTTCCCTATGCATGTGTATGCATACATATATTTGTATGCACATGTATGTCTTCCTAAGACTGTGAGTACTTAATGTCTGCTCATGGCAGGGAAGCGAATTGTCTTTAGCCACAAATGTTTATTAAACACCTATTGAAAAGTGAAAGTTATATTCGACTAAGAGGAAAACTGACTCTAAAACTTGCCCTTGCTAAAGACTTATGAGATGTATGAAGATTAATAAACCAATTTTGAAAATAATCTGAATTTTAAAAAAATAATACAATCAACCTCTGATCTGAAAAGAAGCAATAAATTCAGAGTAACCTATACAAGGAAGTGACATAGATAACAGGAAAAGTGGGTAATAAGCAGGGAGAAAAAATAGTTGTTCATACCTTAAATTTGTAAATGAATTAATAATGTAGCATCGGGATTCCCTGGTGGCACAGTGGTTGAGAGTCCGCCTGCCTATGCAGGGGACACGGGTTTGTGCCCCGGTCCGGGAAGATCCCACATGCTGCAGAGTGGCGGGGCACGTGAGCCATGGCCGCTGAGCCTGCACGTCCGGAGCCTGTGCTCCGCAACGGGAGAGGCCACAACAGTGAGAGGCCCGTGTACCGCAAAAAAAAAAAAGTAGCATCTAAGCAGAATCAAGGTATTAGAATTCAAGGTATAGATGTCTTTAATTTTTCCTTCTAAGAATTGTAATAAAAGTTATTAACTACAAGATGATAATCTGACTTTATTACTAGAAATTTTTGCTAGCATTCCATGAACTGAACTCTGTTACACTGTTAGGAAACATAAGGATATAGTTACTCTGGTGTATTTCTTTTATATATCCTGACTTATAGAACTAGTAGTTTACAGTTAAGATATTTTTCAAGATATGCTTTTTTTTTAATATTCATGTTCATCTGCTTTTCCCCCTAGTGTACGTTAATTGAATAGGAAAGAACTGGAAAATTGAGAACTTTGACATGAACGTTGGTATTTTGTGAGACTGTGGGATAAGAGAGGACAGTTTCTCTCAAGTGTTACATCAGATATTTCTGCCTTTATAGTTATATACTCTGTTTAATTCAGCATTTATCTAGGGACTTTAAACTCCCTCCCTACCAAAGTTATATTGCATTTGAAAATTTTAAGTTCATTAGGAATAATTTTGTTGTAAAGGTTATATATTGAAATACTGTATATCCTTCAATATCCCAGAACCAATGGGAATCATTGTTATAGTCATATAAAAACATTGCTTAAATAAGGTAGATATTTTATTAGGCCATACATAAGACAGGAACTTTCTTAGAATAATATCACTTTCTTTGGTGCACCTGGAAAAAAATACTACAAAATTTGATTTTAGCTCACATGGTTATTAAGAGTCCCTTTATGCTTAGACATATTTTAGAGTAGAATATGGAATTAATTTTAATAAAGAGAATTCTATTCTGATGTTGCACTTCCATGATAAACTTTGAACCATGTTCCTGGGGTTTTAAAAAGTCTACTAGCCTAAAGTAAACTTTAGAAAAGAAGTGCATGTACTTCTCTACTGGTGTTTTAGGAGTAGGAATGTCTCAGTTCTTATACTTTTCTCTAATATATATTCTTTCTGCCATAATTCTGTTCTGCCCTAAACCCTTTCCAAAACCAGAAGAATTACTCCCATTTAGGGATCCCCTTAGTTCTTCCTTTCAGTATGTAGAACCTTTTGTCCTTCCTTTGCCCTTTGTATGTAGGCCTTTAGGAATTCTAAGTGCCTTAGGCTACAGTATTTCACTTCTGTGAAGGACCTTTTTTGTACATGGTATTCTGTAACCCAAACATTCTCTGAGGTCTGGGCCCCATGAACCTATAAATGCAAAACAAAGTGATTTGGAAATCCTGAAAATATTACACAAGTTTTGACTTGTGCCATATTATGGACTTTTAAGTATGATTCAACTAAGCTAACAGTGTTCCCCAAAAAACTTTCTTAGAGAACCCTATAACGAATAGATGTTTTGTTTTTAACTTGTCAGTAAAGCTTGTATAAATGGGTTTTTCTGTCTGAAGAATACTGTGTGTTCTCTAGGTAAAAAATAGTCCACTTTTAGTCTTTTTTATACAATATTTTGCTTAGCAATCCTTTATCCACCCTCGTTGGGAATGTTGTAAGGATAGCTTAAGCTCTTTCTATGAGTAAATGGTTTCCTAAGCTTTTTTACCTTGCTGGTTTTACATAACCATCAACTGGTACTTAGTCTTGAGTCTTAGTGTGCTCCCTCTTGGTTATTAGTTAACATATATTTTTGCTATTTTTTTTAACACATAGCATATTGTTATGGTTTTTACATGTCCTCCATCACTAGATTATAAAGTTCTTAAAGACAGGAGCCATGACGTGCTTGGCTCTATTCCCAATGGCACCAGCTTAGTGCCTTGAATATGAGTACACAGTGAAATTTGTGATAAGCAGGAACTCAAAATATTTTTTTTTTAAACAGATTTGGTTCATTTGACTTGTACGTCTTCTAAAACAGCAAGAGAAGATTTAGAACCAGTTGTGCAGAAATTGTTTACTCCATATACCGAAAAGGAGATAGGTAAGAACAATAATCAGTGATTCATGATGGAAAGGTAACGTGACCACTTTACTCCTCTTTAGAGATCTCAGGAAGGTTTCTGCAACCTGAATTGAAAGGTGATGTATTCAGCACCAATGCTTGCATGTTTTACTAGGATGACTAAGCACATTCTCTTCCTAAAAATGGGGAAATATTTATAATAAGAGAAAAAGCTACATCTCACACACAGTGTATATAATTAAGTGCAAAAATATAAATTTATATGTGTACATACTCATATGCATAGAAAGAAGACTCAGGAAATCTCTCAGTTTTGGTGGGATTATGTATAATTTTTTTTCCTTTTAATTTTCTTTATTTTATAGACATTGTATGAAGAGCATATATTCCTTTATCAGAAAAAGTTATCTTCATTTATAAAGAAAAAAAAAAAAAAACTTGGTTCAACTGAGAGAAAGTTAAGCTATTAATTGGCAAATGTAGGAATCCTTCCTAACCAATAATTGTCTTTTCATGCATTGCATGCTAGTGATGTGATAAATATTTAGCTTTCAAAACATATATGCCACTTTGCTGCCTACTCATGGTGGAAAGATGCTTTTCAACCACGAATTTTTTAACTTTTCTCCCGGCATCATAGGGTAGCCCTTGTAGCTGTGAATGGAGCAAATTGTAGTGAATTCTATGTGTAGGTGATCAAAACATGGCCTAATGGATCTTATTCATTTATATGAAGTGACGGTGATTTTCATTATAGGATTTAGATGTCCACTTGAATCCTGGCCAGTTCATTAATTCATATATCTTCATTTTCTTTGGATGTTATGTTTGTTCAGGCAACCATTTATTTACCCCTACCTATTGTATTTCCTTTTAGCTCATCTTCTGTGTGTCTTGTTTGTTTTCTTTGCAAGATAGTGCATAAAGGGGCATTTACATTTACATAGGAAAACAAACTGCTCCATTCTCAGGAGCTAATATCGGTATAATTAATTTCTTTTTGGGCTGCTTGAATCAAATTCTGCAGTCTGAAAATTTACTTCACTTTAGTTTGGAATTTAATTTGTTTCATATTTACTTTTTTTTTCCATTGGAAAGTCTCATATAAATGTACTGCTAAAAATTTGATTGCAGAGTTACAATACACAATAATATTCCTAAATGTAAAATGGAATAATAGTTTTGTCTTTGGCTTTAGTTACCTTGCTTATAAAAACTCAGAACTCCTTCTTTATTTCTGAATTTTTTCATAATTTTTGGTTGTAATTTCATTGTGTGGTGGTCCCAAATAATATACTAAATTTGAATATTGTATCATTGCTCTTCACTTTTTAAATGCATTTTCTTTTTTAAAAAATCAAGATGGGTAAATTACATATTCATTACTTAGCATCCTCTAGCCATTTTAGATTTTTAAACATTAATCTTAATGGTTAATGTGATCCCATTTTGAAATGATGTATTGTTTAGAACCTGAGTGAAATTCTTTAGTAAGAACTATGTGCTCAGAGGGGTCCTCAGGTGCACTGAGGCACTGAAAAGCCAGTTTTCACTGACACATAGGCCTTTTTATCATCAGGATGAGGTAGTGGTCATATTTTAATTAAAATGTCAGAACAAATACTGTTGGAGTTATTGAAAATGAATCACCAGATAAAGTGAGCACTGGGCCATGGCAGGTCAAAGAGGCAAAGTCACCTGGAGAAGAGAACTCAATTCATTTTCCTGCCTAAATGAGGAAGAAGGAACTTTATGAGTAATATGAACTTTTAATACATTAAAGCACATTCTTCTCTGTAGCAAAAGCCCCTATTTTCACAGATTGATGGCTTTTACTATTATGTTTTAATTATTTGACAATGATATGAAACCTTATGATTTAAAGCTTTATAAATATTTTGTTTTAAAATGTGTGCCAGAGGAATAACATTATTTAAGCTTATTTTCTTTTTATTCGACTTATATGTTCTGTGTAGTGCTGTGCTTCCTGAGCTTTTGTGAAAGTCAGCCTAGTCACTTTGCAATGAAGTTTATTTATAGTATTAAAAGATAATGTTCTCTTCTCAAACACAGTACTTCTTTGCCTTTGTATCTGAGGAATCCAATAGCCTTGTGAAGGTATTCCTTCTATTCCCTCTCTTTCTTACCTGTTCATGTTTAAGGTATCAGCTGGAGCTCGTGACATATGCTCTGTCTTAAGAAGCAGTTGTACTAATACTTCTAAGAGCCCTACTTCCCAGCCTCCTTTAAGAGCATCAGAGATCTCTAAACTCTTCCCTACTTCACAGTCCAAGGAAATTTCAGATACTTTATGCTTAATAAACCTGATTCTGCAGGTGAGAAAATGAGGTGATTGCTCACCATTCATATGTGCATTAATTCTTCCAGATTCCATAATATCCTTCAAAGCATAGGTAGAACTTTCCTAAGTGATTTCTTATTTTACCCAGGAAATTGAGATTTTTCCATACAAATTAAAGCAAGAATTTCATTAGTACAATATCTTCAAATGTCTGCAGTGTAATATCATCACTGAACCATCTTTCTCTTTTTCCCTCCATTGGGCACAGCATGTGGCATTATCTCATTCTATCTCATTCAGTTCCTATCTCAAAAAATCAGCACTGCCTAAATGCAGGAATTCCCCTTATAGGTGTCATTTTGAAATAGGTGGCTGGTGAGGGTGTTTTTACTGAGCTGAGAAGTAAAATGCCTTATCTTAATTCCTTTTTCTATTTGTTGTGTCCAGTCTAGGTCACAGCTGTGGCAGTCTTCCTACTCTCTTGGTCTTGTGCTACTGTGCTATGTTGCTAAAATAGTTCACTCTCTCCCTAAACATGGCATGCAGCTATATACTATTTGTTGCTTTTATTTGGTGTGCCACTGTTGATTTTCTTCAGCCTACTTTATTCTGTACTTGCCTCAGTTTAATTTGCCCAAGATTTTATTCTAAATTAACTGTTACTTGTTTAGTCCTTTGCACAATCTAATTGAATGAAACGAGCTATTACAGAAAACCAATTCTATTTCTGACCAAGTGATGTATTCCTAACCAAACCTCGACAGCTTTAATAATTTTTTTGACAATTTTGCACTGCACAATTGCATGTTATTTTTCCAGCTATCTCTGCCTTCCAGCTGGCCTCAAAGAAAGATGAAGCAATTACTTGTTTCTTTGAGGGTTTTAAGGTCAAAGCCTGATAACTCCCTTGTATCTAGAGCATTTATCTTCAGCCTATGTCAACTTTTCATCTTCCTCTCGGTTTCTTTTCAAAACTTCAACCTCTATGAAATTTCTTTCCTATAATTGAATTATTCATTTCCCCCAACTTTTATTGAGTGAAAGCCCTCCTCTGAGCTGGAACTTTCATAAAATGTAAGATAAGCTCTCTTAGTATATGCTTAGAAATGGAATGAGCAATATTAAAGGACTTCCAGACCTTAGCTCACTTTTCTGCAATGCTCCTAGAGTCTGGTTTCACAAGTGATAGGTAGTATGTTTAACCATCTTCCTGTAAGATTTACTGAAACTAAGCTCACCAATAAATTTACTAAGAGCCATATGGTTTTAGCTGTGAAATGTGAGTCTCTTATGTTCCTTTATTTTGTAAGTAAGTAGGTTTTGCCACCTATTGTGTGCTTTACATGAAGTTAGTGATACCTTAGACTCATAGATCTTAGCATTAGAAAGGGGCATCTTAGAGGATCACTTCATCCAGAGTTTCTTCATCCTATCACATTAATAATTATGGATTATTCAGGATGAGCTAGAAAGAGAACATATTTGGTATTGTTGTAGTGGAGATATTTTAAATTAAGTATAATAAAAAACCTATTTGTCCTGAATTGGGGAATGGGACATTCTTTTTAACTGAAGAATGCAATTAGCTAACTTTTCTACACTGATTATAAATCTACCAATAAGAGTTAATTAACTAGATAAGTATACCTTTAGAATTTTCTTTATGATTCACAAGGTGCCTTATGGTCTTGGGTAATCGTCATGCACATCCTTTATTATCATTGTACAGAATTTGAATTTTTCTTCAGATTCAGGCTAAGAAAACACTGTAGTCAATAAATATATTAACAGCAATATTTTCTGTTTTCAACCAAAGAAAATGTAATTATAACATTTCTAAAGAAGAAAGGCATAGAAATAATTATTAAGATAGCAAGGATTAGGCTTTAGGTATTGAGATTAAGAGGGCTGGATCTTTTAATAAGCACATCATGCTTTGATTATACCTGAAAGCAGAATTAAAATTGGTTCAGAAATTATTCATTGAGCATCTGTTATGTGCTAGGCTCTGTATTAGGGAACATGAAAGAGCAAGAGAATAAGGACTAAGTCTACTTCATCTTTGTATCCCCAGCTCCTAGCCTGATGCCTAACACATAATAGATGCTTGCTGTAAATGAGAGAATGTGCACTGAAAACAGCTTACAGTCTCATAATCATATTTTTGTTATTTGTTGGTTGGTTGGCATTACTTTTGTAATCTAGTAGGACAGAGTGTTAGTGAGTTAGGATATCCAATTTTTAATCCTGTATATACTATTTTTTAATAACAGCTTTATTGAGAGTCACATACCATACAGTTCACCCATTTAACGTATAAAATCCAGTGTTTTTTAATGTATTGTTCAAACATCACCACAGTCAATTTTAGAATATTTCCATCACTCCAAAAAGAAACCCATACCCCATACCCATTAGCCATTAACCTGCACTTACCCTCAATTCCCCCACAGCCCTAGGTAACCCTAATCTACTTCCTGTCTTTTTTTGAGGGGGGTGGGGCAGGCATGCCACGCAGTTTGTGGGATCTTAGTTCCCCAACCAAGAATTGAACCTGGGCCTCGGCAGTGAAAGCACTGAGTCCTAACCACTGGACCGCCAGGGAATTCCCCTACTTCCTGTCTTTATAGATTTCTCTATTCTGGTCATCTCATAATCCTGTATATAGTATTGACTCACTTTATAATTTTTTAAGATGGTTTATCCATGTGAAACATAAGAAAATCAATTTATGTTAACTTCTCACTTCATTGGCATGATTTAAAGATGAATATGATCATAAGTGCTTTCATACTGGTGATGAGAAATTAGAGAAATCCAAGGGAACATGATTGGAGTTAAATCTAAGTAACTTAATAATCAAAATAATTTTTAAAATCTAACTTGTCTTAGGTTGAAAAGCCATCATTGCTTGAAATATCATACACATGTATTAGAGTGTGTGGATGCAGATTTACTATAGTTTACATACAAAGCTCTGATTTACTACAATATATAGTGGTAGCTTTGTTAGCAATTGGCTACATGTTGTAGTAATTGAGAGGCATGTTGTGCTTTAGATGTAAGTAAAATTTATATCTACATTTAGAAAATGAAGAAGTTGAAAAGCCAAGACTTCTGTGGGCTCTTTACTTCAATATGAGAGATTCTTCAGACGTCAGCAGGAACTCTTATAATGATTTACCACCCAACGTTTATGTCTGCTCTGGCCCAGACTGTGCTTTAGGAAATGATAATGCAGTCAAACAGGTAAGGCTGTTGGTGTTTCTTGGTTTTATGTTAGGAAGTTGGTATGGTAGGGAAAGTGAATTGTTTTTTCCTCTAGGAGGTGGGAAAAGAAACTTAAAAAGCATCTCTCTCATTTAATACCACCTCTGCAATTTGCCCCTAAACTTTTTCTCGGTGAACAACAAAGCCAATTTAATATCAAATATTTTCACGTTCTTGAATATAATGATGAACTACAAGAGACTGTTTATGAGTTCCATTGTGGGAATAAAGATAGAAGATGTTAGAAATACATATTCAGAAAAATGAATTTATAATGCCAGTATTCTAAAGAAACATTGCTTCTAATTTAAATGGTGGCCTATCATTGTATTTTGAAATACACAAACTTTTTCCTCTGTAAACGAGTGTAACTAGTAAGGCATACAAAATGTATTTTTTAAATGGCACATTTTTTTTTTTTTTAAACATCTTTATTGGGGTATAATTGCTTTGAAATGGCACATTTTTAAGGCACATTCTTACCATGGAAAAGAACATATAGTTTTTCACAATTAACATGATTCCTTTAATGTTTTGACACAAGCTGGTGTCCCAAAGCTACTATAATAGCTGCTGAGGAGTATGTTAAATCAAGGTGGAATTTTGTGACAGCACTCCTGGGCAGGGCTATCAATAGGTACAGAGCAGGTGACACAAAATGCCAAAAGTGAATTATGAGTCTACTAAGCTGAAAATTCATATGCATGTACAAACACACTTTTCTGCACTTGACAGGAAGAGTAGAGCAGAAAATACCGTTTTTTAAGGTATAAGTCTAAACTTTTCACCAATGTAGTTGGCGCATCTGTTTATTGAAACAATAAATGGATAATTTAACGTTGTTCTAAGACCACAGATGGAAGTTTCATTCCCACTAGTGGTAGGGATCTTATAGGAGCAGATGGCCTTTTTGAGCCTTTAATTTTTAGGCATGGCAGCAAGGCTATGACCTATACATTTACAGTTTTTTACCAGATTCTTTGTTTTTCATCTTCAGAGTCTAGTGGTGATCCAGGATAATCATATTTAGTCAGTGATAACAAACAAAAATAGGAAGTCACATCTCTCATCCATCATTTATTCTGTTAGTTTAATAGGAACTCAGGATGGTTCAATATCTACATTTATGGCTTAAAATGGCCAAGTCATTTTTGCTTTGATGGTCCATTTTTTTCCAAGAAGAAATTACCAGCAAGTTATCGGCCAGGTAACTTTATTCCTGAGTGAACTTTAATGTTTTTTTTAACCAAAATGGAAGGCCTTAAATAAGGACTTAATATAGAAGTGCTAATGTGATCTAAACTGCAAGCTAAAAGATTAAAATTAAAGGATAATTGTATCATGAGATATTGATTCCCAAGAAGATAGACTTGAGTACAGTGTTTTCACACAGAAGAAAACAGTAATACTAGTTTGGGTGCTAATTATTATATACTGTTAATTATAAGTAGGTTTATATTTGTTATACAGCTTTTAACCTCACATCAGTTTTGGGAGAAATATTATAATGCCTACTTTAAAGGGCATCAATAATAACATTTAAAAATAGCCAGTTTATTCAGATAGGGCTTCCCTGGTGGCACAGTGGTTGAGAGTCCGCCTGCCGATGCAGGGGACACGGGTTTGTGCCCCAGTCCGGGAGGATCCCACATGCCGCAGAGCAGCTGGGCCTGGAGCCATGGCCACTGAGCCTGCGCGTCCGGAGCCTGTGCTCTGCAACGGGAGAGACCACAGCAGTGAGAGGCCCATGTACCACAAAAAATAATAATAAAAAATAAAAATAGCCAGTTTGTTCAGATAAACTCTGTTCTAATTCCAGTATGTCATGCTGTGTTCATCCCAAGCACTAACTGATGACTCTGTCTTCCAAATTGTCTCTAAAAGCCCTCAGAACATCACCTAAGCTTTGCCTGTGTAGGAAACATAAGTACCTGCAGATTTCATTTTTCTTTTTTTCTCTTTTATTTTTTTTGAAATAAAATGCTTCATTTTGCTAGTTGGCAAGTTTGCATCTGCTCTTCTTATTTGTAAATGTATAGATGTTGAATAACATAGACCTGTCTCTCTGTGTTCATATGAAGCTATTTATGATTTGAAGACATATTAAAAATATAAAGTAATCTGATCTGTTTATTACTCACAAGTTAAAGTTGTTTGCAGGAGCATACCAAGACATTCCCTATTATGTGAATCTTTCTGTGACTTGCTAGTTTTTGTAGTTTGTGTTACTCCCATTTTTTTCTGAACCTGACATAGATATTTCTTTTCTTAATACAGGGAGTGTTTCATTTACCCACAGGTACTGATGAACAGACTGGTCTATAGTCCCTACTTGTCTATACTCCCAAGCCAGTGATAGCTCCCTCCTTCTTCAGGAACCCCCATTGCCTAGGAGCTGCCACTGCCTTGAGAATAAGAATAGTTAAATAGTACTGTACTCTGTATTATACTTAAGGTATGAAATGGGTTGTATTGGCTGATGTGGACTGGGCTGGCAGTCTAACCACCATGTAGAATGTTGTTTATATGGACAGATCGGCAACTTGCTTATGACTTTTGGTTCATAATTTGTAAGTTGAAGACCAGTTTTATAGGTCATAGGAACTGTCAAGTTGCTCACATAGTGCAGTAGCATTCACTTTCTCAAGCCATTGAGGGAGAGGGCAATTTTAGGCCTCATATCTTCTGAAGCTTCCATTCATTGAGCATTTTCTACATGCCAGGCATTGTCCTAATCATCTCATATATATTATTGTATTTGGTTCTCACAACAACCCTATGAGGTAAGTATCTGTGACATCTCCATTTTACAGATAAGGAAACTAAGCCCCAAAGGGGCTAAATAACTTTTCCAGAGATCACATAGCTGTTAAATTTTTTATCCAAGGTTTAACCTCACGTCTGTTAGATTCCAGTGCTTGTACACTCATCTAGTATACTATGCTACTTTCAACTCGTTAATGCAGATACATCCTAAATACATTAAACTGCTAGATTGACAAAATGTTTTTGTGTGGATGTATGTTAAAGAAACATAGGAATATCTAAATAACTCAACGTGTCCTCTCTGTACGTCCCAATATAAGGAAACTAATTCACAATATAATTAGCCCTTTTTAATTATTTTAACCACATGAAAGTCTTTACCCTTTAAGCTAACTTCTGGCTTTAAAACAGCAAGGAAGGTTAAAAGTTGACAATTAAGTACTCTGAACCAACCTCTTGGTGACAACTCTCAGAACTGGGGCTTAGTTGGCAAATGAAATGAAGTTCACCAAGAAGCATTAGATAGACCTTCCAGAAAGTGGCAGTTGACCCTAAAAGGTTCCAGCAGTTGGAAAGAGGAGAGACTTGGGAAAGGCTGGAGTCTGGCTTTAGGAAATTGGCATCAGAGAGGGCCAATGGCAGTGAGCTGAAGGTGGGATTTCCACAAGCAGGTAGAACACAAATAAAAGCAGGGCGGCAACCTGCAATTGTTTGGCAGTCTTAGGACACACATTGTTCATGACAGGGATATACAAAAACAGGTCGAGTGGGATCTAGCCACAGGGACTGGAGTTCAGGAGAAAATCTATCCTACAGGGAGGTGGCAAAAGGGAGACAAGGTGTGAGATACAGACGAATTGGAGTAGAAGTAAGAGGAACAGTAATAATAATAGTAATCATAATTGTTACAATAATTATGTTCAATGTTTTTATAAT